>NW_011889236.1:479597-493025 GCF_000151845.1 Pteropus vampyrus
AGCTGAGAATTCACAGGTATTATTCAGCAGGTGTTTCGAGGTCCATTTCGATCTTGTTCTAACAGCTAGATCTAGAATTCAGTATTCATTTCTGAAAGTTGGATTTTTATCCGGTCTTAAAACAAAAAACAAAAACCCAAGACTTCTAGAGAAGTTATTAATGTGATGTGTAACGTCAGAATCTTAGCATTTCCAAAAATAAGAATTATTATTGTGATGTTTGTTCAAATGTAATCATCCAGGCACATTTCTAAACATATCTGTTATTCTTATTGCAAGCAATTCTAACAACAAAAATAATAACAATTTTTCAAGGATTATAAGTTCCTATAATTGCACATCAGAGGAAAATATGGATATCAAAGCCTCTAAAGTGTTGAAATGCAGTACATTGTTGCCTATCATATTTTTCAATTCCTTGTTCATGAATTTTAGCCTAAAATACATCCATTTTTCATAATTTTGCCCTTTTGTTAATAGATTTCAGGAATAAAATTAACCATGACATGTAATTTAAAGTATTTCTTGAAACTGAAATTCTCTACACTATAAAGTGGTTATTTCAAATTTTATTTACATACTTATCTTCTCTCATCTGGGGACACATACATCTATATATTTTTAATATAGTTCTAAGTGTAACTTTCCAAGTTTATTATCACCCATTCATTCATTCTAAGAGTTTTTCGTGTTCTGGGTGAGAGTCTCATCACTCCATCATGACCAAGTTCAGGAGGCCCATATTCAGGGGACAATATTACTACCATGGCGCCATTCACCATGATAGGCCGAACTTCAGCCACTCACAGTATCTGCGGTGTTGGACTCCACACGTGGCTCTTTCCATGGTCCTGAGATCATTACACCTGAGACCATGGTTCTGAGATCATTAATCCACGAACAACACTCCTGATAGCTGCCGTGTTGTGAATTCACTCAGACTCGCATGGCAAGTGCCTCCCAATCTCTCACACCCTTCATTTTCACGCCACCTGCCCAACAAGTATTTGTCTCTTTCTCCGTATGCAGACATTTACATAAAAATTTGTGAGTAAATAATCTAGGTTTTCAAATTAAAGCTCATTGAATGAATGAAGATTTGAAAACTAAGGAAATTTTCAAGTTGTCTTTACAATCTAAAGCACACAACACCAGAGCAGACAGTTAGTGAAGATTTATTAGTGTGGTAGCCTGGAACCCATTCAGGTGCTTGATGGTGACCTGAAGTCATCCCTAATTCTCACCCCCAGTCTTGGGCGATGTATTAGTTTCTTATTGCTGCTATAACAAATTACCACAAACTTAGTGGCTTCAAACAATACACATTTATTACTTTGTGGTTACAAATTGATTATCCTCTGATGTTTTGGAGGTTAGAAGTCTGAAATGTGTTTCATTAGGCTAAAATTGAGGCATTGACCAGGCTGATCTCTCTCTCTAGAGGTTCTGGGAGAGAATTCATTCTCCTGCTGTTTCTAGAGGCCACCCACATTCCTTTGCTCATGGCCCTTTCCTCCATCTTCAAAGCCAGCAGTAGAACATCTGCAAAGCTCTCTCAGATTCTAACTCTCCTGCTTCCTGCTTTCAATGATAAGGACCCTTATAATTACACTGGGCCCACCCAGCTAGTTGAGGATAATCTGTCCATCTCTCCTGATCATGTCTGCAAAGTTTTTCATTTGTTTTTGCTATATAAGATAACATATTCACAGATTCTGGGGATTAGGATGTGGATATCGGGGAGGGGGGCATTATTATGCCTATTACAGATGGAAATCTGAGCTGTGGAATCCAATGCTGAGAACATCTCCATCCCCCCGCCCAGTAGCGCAGATACTCAGCAACATAGGGAATCACACCTGGTTCCCTATGTCCTTTGGATCCTTGGTCCATGGCCAGGCCAGCTCTCTTACCACCGCTCCTTCCCAGTGCTGGATTCTAGCCTCTCCCTGTTCTTTAGAGCTAACGTGTCAACCTTAAGTCACCGTTTGCTTCTTAAGCTGCTTGCTTTGTGCGAGGGGTATTTTTGCACTCAGAATACCAAGTGCAACATCCCAGAGCCCCAGAAAAATCAAACTCTGCACAAGGAACACCCAGAACATATCCACTACACCAGGCAACATTAGAAAACACTTTAAAATAGGCAGTTATTAGGGCATCAAAACAGCAAAAGCTGTTTGAAACTCGATTTCATCATGTGGAAATTTCCATTTCCATGCAGCCACATCTTCCCCTACTTCCTTCTGGCTTACAGGGTGCTCAATAGCACTCCCCCACTTGGGTGTGATGAGATACTTTGTAATATCTCTCCTTAGAATGTCATAATTGCTTTAACTTCTATTCTACCTAGCACACCTTAAATGCAGTGAATTGATCTATGCATTCTTTGACAATTGTAGTCCTATTTGCTTTATTTAGAAACAAATGTAATTACTTAAACTAGAGAAGACAGAACTACTTTTGCAGCAAAGTCAAAACATGCATCAACACTTATCTCTATAATTATTTCACCAGGAAAAAAAAAAGTTTTCAGTGGCTTTTCTCACCAATGAAGAGGGTCCACGACAGTGGTTGGGAACTTACTAAATAATATATGTCGCTTATGATCTCATGACCGTAAGTCTAGCCTGGCCAGCTCACCCTAGGTGTCTGGGAGTGATGCAGACCATGCTCAGATACTTCTATTGCATGGTACAGCAGTGAAAAATATGGCCTTTTGGGGCAGATGGATCTGAGTTTGAATCTTTAACTCTTTACCTTCTTGCTAAGTGTTATGGGGGCAAGATCATGGGACTAACAAACTTTTCTGTAAAGGGCCAGATAGTAAATATTTTAGGCTTTGTGGTCTCTATTGTAATTGTGCTCAACTCTGCTAAAATTGTAGCACAAGTAAACAGTGGCAATGGTTGTGTTCCAGTTAAACTTTATTTATAAAAATAGGTTGGATTCTGCCTGTGGGCCATATTTGCTGACTCTCGGATAAGATACTCAACTTCTTAAACTTTTGTGTTGATAATAACTTGAAGAGATGACTTCTAGAGTGTTGTTAAAATTTGATGAGATAATATATACTAAGTGCTTAAAATAGGACCTAGCACAAAATAGATGTTCAACATATCTTTGGATAGACAGATGATAGATGGATGATGGGTGGATGGATGGATGGATGGATGATGGATGGATGGATGGATGGATGGATGGATGGATGGAAAGAATGGAAAGGGAGACAGAAAGGAAGAAAGAAAAAGAGGGAGGGAGCAGCCATATTGAAACTGAGTACATAGAACAATAATTTTCCATTTTCTGGGAGAGAGTTCTCCTTAGCTATAGGTATAATAGGCTTAATGGAGCTAATTAAGCATGTGACTCATGTCTTATCACATGGAGCAGAGCAACAGTGCTAGACAGGTAAGCTACAGAGGCTGTGCCACCGCAATTTTAAAAAGTGGTTAGTCCTTTTCTTACTGTCACCTTCCCTATCCCACCCAGGAAGTATTTTCTGTAAGCGTTAGAGCTATCCCACCCTCCCTCGGCTCCCACATAACTTCTCTCCATGAATTCAGAAGATTATTAAAATCCCAGGTCTGGAGTTCTCTGCATTCTGGCCCCACTGCACTCCCATCTGCCTTTCTTCTCCATGCTGGGTGTCTTGCTGATGTCCACATTAGGGCCTATGATGGCTCTTAGGGTTTTTATATCTGTTTCTGCAAATGACTGACCTGTTCTCTTGTGGTCCCCTCAGGCAGTCTGGGTGGATATTACTTTGCTCATACAATGTACATGTGCCCAAGAAAAGACAAATCTTAACAATATTTGAGCAAATGACAAAATGTCCCCCATTCATCATTAATTGCCCTTGAAAACAAACCAAAGAAGCTCAGACTGGAACTTCTGACTTTAATTTTTTCTCTCTGAAATAGACTGTCTCAGCTTGCAACTAACATGTTAGGGAAGACAATTTAAAAACTAAAAAGGCAAAACACAGAAAACAAATAAAATTGCCCCACATCACTAAAAGTAGTCCTGAACATTGGAGCTTTTTTTCCAATGATAAGGGATGGAATTATTTTATTGAAATCTGAACAGATGTGGACCCCAATGTAGATAAAAGACCCCTTGCCTTACACTACTATCTAATTCTTAATTCAGAAACACATGGTCTATTCAAATGAGAAAACTGAGTCTGTCTACAACGTGAGTGCTGCTTTTTATGATAAGTATATGAATAAACACTATAAAAGTGGATCCAGAGCTTTATGATAGTCTTAGCATGAATAAAACTATATTGAAATTTGAGGCTTAACCTCAGAGAATCTCATAGATGTCTCAGGTCATCCATGACTTTGGCTCAAGCAGCATATTTATCATTCAGACACAAAAAAAAGATGAAAAAGATACAGAGAATGGTGAGCACTAGGATGGAGGTGTGTGCAAGTTCAAAGGGAACACAGAGCAGGGGCTTCTCACCCGAGGCTGAAGGTGAAGAGAATTATTTAAAAATGAAGAAACCACCTGTGTGACTTGAAAATGCAGTGACCATATGACCCCAAATTTCCAAGACAGCTCCAACTTTCCAGAATTTATTTTTTTCCTTAAGCTAGATGATTCCCAAAATGTTCAAAAGTTCTTTAATTTTTAAACCATTGTGATTTTTTTGGATGTTTGGCTTAGAAAATATGGTCACCAGGAACATGAAGATCCAAGATCGTGTTGTTAGCTGAAGTCTGAAAGTGTTTAGCATCAAGAAAGCCATCACTGCATTTCCTACAGAGTAGTTTTCATCAAGATCAGGATGGATTAGGTAGCGAATATTGGCGAATGAGTGCTCAAGGTAGAAATGTCTAACATAAATCGACACGTGTCGGTATAGATGGTTCTTGCTCATAAGCATTCAGTGATTATCAGTCAATACTTAACTCATTTCTGAATTGACTCTCTTTCCCCCCGTTGTGGTAGTTGGTTTTGTGCCCATCACCACTCGCTGCTTCGAATAACGCTCTGACAAACTGGCCCATCCACTGTGGTTTTTGTACCTCTTTTCAGTCTGGCATTCAGAAATTGAGATATAGCTGCAGCTGCCTGTGGGGTTGAGGGTGAAGAGGGATGGGAAGGGCAGAGAGTAGCAGAGGAGAGAGAGACTGAGAGAGCCGCCCAGATGAGCAAACAAGCTGCCATACTCTTACACCCAGGTTTAATTTCACAGAAATAATGAAACCAAATTATCCTGGGAAATGGTCTCTCATGTTTCAAGTGCCAGGAACTATGCTGGATGCTTTTTCTGTGTTTTATTTCATTTCATATTCACCTACCTTATTGTTTCTTTATTCTCTCTCTCTGTCTCTCTCTCTTGCTCTTTCTGACATGACTTAGCAAATTTAAATAAGATATTGTGTCTATGACCCTGCCACCCTGAACACACCCGATCCCCTCTGATCTTGGAAGCTAAGCAGGGTCAGGCTTGGTGAGTACTTGGATGGGAGACCACCTAGGAAGACGAGGAGCTGCAGCGTAAAAATAAATAAATAAATAAATAAATAAATAGATAGATAGATAGATAGATAAATAAATAATTCTCTAGTTTATGAATAGTAAGAATGTGCCTCAGAGAAATTAAAGATCTTCTCCAGAGCCACAGAGCTTATTAAGAGGTAAGCTAGACCTCATAGTAAGGACTTTCGGCTCCAGAACTCAAATTCTTTCCTATATGCACTAGCCCCTTCTTTCTTATTACAGTTTAATGGGCCTTCCATTTTTGTAGTTATCTGTGAGGCCACTGTGTCCATGTTCATCTTTTTACCTTCCTTTGAAAGAAAGATGCTCAACAGTTGTTATTAAAAAGAATTCTATAACTGACTGTCTTCCTTTCACTTTGGCTGCCAGGCAGCTTCCAGTCAAATCTAAAACATGACTATGGTACCTATGAAGAACCTTATGGTCATCACAGGTGTGTCCTTTCTGCCACAGGTGTCATAGCCGTCTTAACACTAGTCCTGCTCCTTGACTCTCAATTACATTTTGCCGTTCTTATATCATGTTCTTTCTGTAGGCTGTCTCAAATCCTTTGAGGAGTATGGCGGTGAATAAATGAATGAACACCTGACTAAATATCAAACGTGTTATTCATGGACCACTAGTGATTGTCAATTAACTCTGATTTTCAGCTTCTGTCACATTTTTCTTCCTTCTCAAACCTGAGTTTCTCGACATTCAGAAATAAGTGATTTGGGGATGAAGATTCTGAATAGTTTGTGCTTTTTACACAGTACTCTCAAAGTACCATTTGGTCCTAGCCTTTTGCAAGAAATGACTTTTTAAAATCCTTAGTCTTTTCAATAGTCTAAGCACCTCGATGAATGCATTGGGCTACTTGCAATATTAATAACTCACATGTCCTAAACTTATGTTCCTGATAAAGGAATTCTCTGCTGTTTAAGGCTCCTGGATGAATAATGGCTGAGCATTTCTATTGTCTTCTTAAAATGGAGATTACTATATGTTGAATCACAACAGAACTACTTTTTTATAGGCTGTGAATAGCATAAAGGCCCATCATGTTATTTCAGGCAGTGCCAAGTGAATGGATAATGGTGAGCCAATTATTATAAATAATGCCTTGTTTCCTTTTGGCCTCTGTGCAAATTTCACAGAGCAGGATTCTATTAAAGGCTGGGAGATTAAATTAAAGGAGACAGTGTTAACACCAGCACCTAGCACAGTGCCTGGCACAAATCATGGCTTCATGCTGGCTGAATCAAAATCTAAGCTCAGCAGGGATTTTTTGGTTTTGCTCTGTTTTTTTTTCCTTCACTCTTCGTTTGCTGGGATAAGTGTTGCAAACCACCATCATTTCTCATTCAGGTCCATTCATAGAGCTGGGTCAAGCTGTGCAAGGACATGAGCTCAGGGCGCCTTGCAGAGCTCATGGGAGCCCAGATGGGCGAGCGGGATGTTGTTGGTGGAACCAAAGGAGGAAGAAAACAGAAAGGAAGATTCTAGCAGAACAAATAGGGCTGAAATTAGTCTGACAGAAGAGGCAAGGCTGCGTGTGGGCACGTGAACCTAGCGTTCAGAATCCGGGAGGTTCAGGGGCCTGCCGCGAAGTGGCTGTGGAGTTGGCTAGGATGAGAGGTTCCAGGAGAAGAACTTGCATGAGGCTGTTGTGCCAGAGGTCTTGCTGGGTAGGATGTCGATGCACTCTGCAAAAATTCTGATAGCTCAAAGGCTCTAGCAGAATGAAGCCATGTTTTCCAGGCCTCTCACGTGCTGATGAAATACGCACCACACTTTTCACCCTCTCTTCCCGTTCCATAGAGTTTAACCTTGAGGAAGTTTAAGCATTCTCCTTTCTAAGCCTCAGCTTCTCTGTTTGCAAATCGAGGGTATCAGACCACATGTTCTCTAAGATCTATGCCTTCGTTGTGTTTTATTAATAATGATATGAGGCAGTCTCATGTAAAAGCAGTTTCTTTTTTTTTTTTTCCAGACTAACATATACCTCGATGCCATGGGCTTTCATGTCACTAATCTTGTTTTTTAGTTTGACATCTATTCTACATTTACTTCTTTTTAGTTCACAGCTACTAGAGATTGTAATTCCATGCAGCAGTGAAATCAAGCTGAGTGGGCAGTGGGAGGCATCATTTAATATAGATGCCTCACTTAAAATCGTATACCTGTGTAGAAAAAGTAATAACCACTCCAAAGCTAGCATTATGTAATCTGAAGGCATCTCCGTGATTTTCAGTGGACGGACTTCATATGCCAGAGTGTTGGTGGAGGAAGAATATATTTTCTAGAGTAGAAGAATATTCTAATTTAATTCATGTCAAGCAGAGCCCCATTCTTTAAGATATAGGCAAGTAGAGTAGCAAGGAATCAAGGAAATTTGGATTTGAACGTACTTTTAAAAGAAGTATCAAGTTAGTTAGCTAACTGTTCCTTAGCCCTCATTTCACCTCTGCAGTTCTTAGTGGATCTTTGCCCTCCTGAGTCCATATCAACCCATTACTCTGTCTACCACCTGCTGGCCGTCTTCTTTCATAACTGTCAGTGGATGTGGATCATTGGGGCGGGGTATGATGGTAGGGAGGAATACAACATCTGGAGTTCAAGAAAAAAAGTAGACTGGAGGTGTAGACTTGAGAGTCACCAGCATATAGTTAGTAATTTAATTCGTAGCCATAGCTGAGATGATAAGGGGTTAGAGAAAGATCTAGTATATAATACCAATATAAAAATTGAGCACATGGATAGGGGATGAGGGACCAGCATAGTAAACCAAGAAGGAGAACTGGGAAGCTGTGGGATCACTCAGAAGCCAGAGATTGCATATTTAAAGAAGAGAGTAGATAGTGGCATCCCACACTTACTGAACCAGTCCCTTAAGAAAAGGATTAAAAGAAACCCTTAGTTTAGCAACAAGGGGTCCATGGAAGGAGAACTTCCAATATAGAAGAGAGAGCAGAAGCTAGATGGCATGAGTTGAGGACAAGAAAAGTAGAGATCATTTTATTTCACTCTTTCAATTTATGTGCCTATGAGGTGGAGGGGAGGAGAGGAGAGGGGCTGGACAATGACCTGAGAGAGAGAGGTAAGAGATTTTGCTCTTTATGGCAGGAAAGATTTGGGCCAGTTTCAATGCTGATAGGAAGAAGCCAGTGGAGAGAAGAAGGTTGCAGATAGAAGTGAGAGGGGTGATTGGTGTGGGCGAGGTCCCTGAGGAAGGTTGAGGGCAGGAGATCCAAAACCAGGAGGAGGAATGTCCCTTGTATTGTGACAGAGCAGAAAGGGGAGAGAAGAATGCAAGGAAAGGCCTCATAGCAGGGCGTCAGAACATTCCTTTGCAATGGCCTCTTTTTGCTTCTGTGAAGTGGGTGGGAAGATCATCCCCTACAGTGAGCGAATAGAGAAGGATTCAGGAGCATAGTAAAAGTTTGTAAAAGCAACAGTAGAGAACCACGGGGAGGAGACCAGGGAGGTGGGGAAGGATTTGCTCAGCTGACAACGGAAATCATCCTTTACTCTGGGAGGTTTGCATAGTTTTCTGGAGCAGATCTCAGCAGCCTAGTTGGGGCATGGTTGGTTGGGTTGACAGAAGGTGCCGTGGGTTGAATTGTATCCCTATAAATTCACATGTTGAAACTCTAACCCCCAGAACCTCAAATTGTGACCTTATTTGGAAATAGGGTCTTTGCAGATATAATTAAGATGAGATCATTGGGACTGTAATCCGATGTGACTAATGTCCTTATAAAAAGGGGAAACTTAGACACATACACACAAGGAAAACACCATGTGAAGATGAAGGCAGAGCTTGGACAATGATTCCACAAGCCAAAGAATGCCAAAGATTACCAGTGAAGAACCAGAAGCTAGCGGGGAGGCGTGGAATGAATCCTCTCTCACACCCCTCAGAAGGAACCACCTCTGCACATACCTTGACCTTGGTCTTCTGACCTCCGGAACAGTGAGACAATACATTTCTGTTGTTTAAGACACTCAGTCCATAGTTCTTTTTTATGGCAGCTTAATCAATGAATATACATGGGATAGGGTTATTCATTCATTCATTCATTCATTCATTCATTCATTCATTTTCCTTTGCTTTACCTTCAGGTGGTCGTGAAAGAGGCCAATATTTTGAGACCACATTCCAAAAGCATTATTAATGAGATAGCTCAAGGAATTCAATGTGGGTAGGGAAAGAAGATAAAACGGACGTGCACAAATAGAAAGAGGGATTTGGTGTTTAAACGTTGTTTTCAGCTCCTCTAGTTGCAATTTTGAGTAGCTCGTTGGATCTCAGTTTCTTGAAAAATCTCAACCCTGTTCAGAATGTTCCTGTAAAGGTTAATCGTAGCCTCTGGGTTCTTGCTTTAAAAGTGATCGCTGTGTTACTCCTCAAATTAGAACTGCGACTTAGATCATAGCCAAGGTATTTGCAAATAATCGTTTCTTGTTAGGGGCTGGCCTACATTTACATATGATAACCACAGCTGGAATGTGTTCTCAGAGGGACTTTCATGTTATCTGAGCTGTGTGAGTCTTCAAAGGGCTGTGGATTTAATGGGCTATTTGCCCCGTGATTCAGCATTTTCTAGGTTCCAGCTCTCAGAGAATTTGCTCATTAGCTTCGAGAGACAGCGTTTTAAAAGAATAAAATAAAGGGGAAAAAGGGTTGTGGTTTCAAAAGCTACGGTGATTAAAATCATAGGGACAACTGCTGTTCAGCGTGGTGTCACCAGTGTGAATGGAAATGCTCGCTGTCAGCCGTTGGGCTCTAAATTCTGTTTACTGTACAACTGGCTGTTTTTCTGACAGTGTTTAAAGTTTTAGGAAGAGCCGTGAATAGACCGCATTGTGCAAAACCAAATCTTGTTTTGAAAAATTACTTTTTACTTCATCGAAGAAAATTTGCGAAGTACAGGAAAATAGACGCCTTTGTAAAAAAGCAGATAATTTCTTGAGTTTTAACATCTAGGGTGTCTGCCCATCTGGTCTTTTGTTTCCCTACACGTACACATACAAGCATGTATTTACTAACGTGGAATCGTACTGTAATCCAGTTTTGAAACTCGCTTTAGTTGACGTTATGTTAATAATATTCATTAACATTCCCGTGCCACAGAAACATGATTTCAGTGGCACTCCATGTTCCGTTATCATAATTGACTTAACTCATCCCTTCTTTCTGGAAATTTAGGTTGATTCTAGATTTTTGCCGTTACAGGCGATTCAATGTCCATTTTTTTTTTTAAAGCTCTGAGCTTCTGGGGGTTACATTAGAATTTCTTGAAGGTCAGCCAGGCAGGAGTATAGAGGACTTTGACTATTGAGCCTCTCTGGCTGACTCCTTTGAACTCTCAATTTGGGGTTTAGGAGGGGGGCACTGCCTGATTTTCACTTGCACAACAAGGAGAGAGATTCGGAGAGCGTGGGAAATGGGCTGAAGTGCAAAATGCAATTACGTGCATGATAAAACGGGGTTCCCCAGAAGCAGCATTACTTCCTGTCTAACAAGGTAAGGCTCGGAGAGAAGCGGGTTGTGGGGAGGTGGTTTTTCTTTTAATTTTTCCTCTACCCTCTCGGATTCCTTGTGATGGAAAATTCATAAACTGTTCTTGGTGACAGTTGGAGAAAATGAAAAGCTCTGTGAATGTGTTGAGAATAGATTATCCTGACTGCTGTTAAGCGTTTGACAAATTGGGAGTTTTGTCATACATCAGAGAACAATGGAGGGAGAATAAGGAACGATGGGCATCACATAAATACAACACACCTGACGGCTCCACAGCGTCATTTATCTTCCCGTTTGGTGGAGAGCGGGAGGAGTGAGGGGAGATGGGTGGGCGGTGGGCAGGCCACTGGCCTCCACGAAGCTGTGTGGTGCCTCCCGCCACCAACGGCCTACCTTAGTGGGTGTTTTAGGAGGTGCCAGGTTGCTCAGAGTCGTGCTTATTATAATCTCTTGAACTAAAGAAAGATTTTCCATTAATCTGATGCGGTGGTCCCTGACGCCACTCGTGGGCTGGACAAGAGACTCATGTGCCCCCATAGGTGGTTGAAAAGGCCACTGAGCTACCTGCAGCCCATTGGAGCTGGAGCTGGAAATCCACCAAGCATATGGAGGGGTGGGGACCAAAGGGCATGTTGGATTCCATCCTGGCCACCTGGGTTCTTTCCCGCCCTCAACAGAAGGAATGCGACAGCCAGAGGGGATGATCAGTCTCTGGGCTCAAGTGAGGAAGGACAGTTTGGAAAGAATGTTCAGTTGCTTCCCTTCCTGAATACCTCAGCAGGGAGTTACATTTGCAGCACAAAGAGAAACCTGCAGAGAAGGGGGTGGGGTAGCATACCTGGCCTGGGAAAGTGGGCTCGGCTCCAGGGCAGAGCTGGCAGCAGTCAGTCTCCACCTCCCCTTCACCAGAGCACTGTGCGACCTTTGGAAGGTTAGTGAATCGACTTCTTTGAGCCTCAGGTTTGTGATCTGTGAAGTGGGGCGGTGGTACCCGCTCTTGTAGGAACGCGAAGATTAAATGAGATGCTATAAGGAAAGTGCCTGCACACCTAGTCGATGGCTCTCATCAAAAAGATAATAAATAACAAGTGTCGGTGAGGATGTGGGGAAATCAGAATGGCTGGTGCGAATTTAAAATGGTGCAGCTGCATTGGAAAAACAGTTCGGGAGTTCCTCAAAAAGTGAAATGTAGAGTTACCATACAGCCCCGCAATTCCACTCCTAAGTATATACCCAAGAGAAATGCAAACATACATCTATGAAAAATTTGTACATAAATGTTCATAGCAGCATTATTCGCAGCAGCCCAGAAGTGAAAACAGCCCAAATGTCCATCAGCTGATGAATGAATGAATGAAATGTGGTATATCTATACAAGGGACTATTAATTAGCAATAAAAAAGAATGGCCTTCTGATACATGCTACAACATGGATGAACCTTGAAAACTAAAGAAAAGAACAAGTCACAAAAGACCTTATATTGTATGATTCCATTTATGTGAAATGTTCAAAATAGGCAAATCTATAGGGGCAGAAAGTAGATTAGTGGCTGCCTAGGGCTGGGGGACTAGGGGGGAGTTGGGAAGGTGATCGCTAGTGTGTAGTGGGTTTTTCTGGAGTGACGAAAATGTTCTAAATCATAGTGGCGATGATTGCACGACTCTGAACATTCTCAAATTCATTGAATCGCACACTTTAAGTGAGGGGATTATACAGTATGTCACATACCTCAGTGAAGGTGTCATTCCTCTCCCATCCACCAAAAGAAAAAAAAGAAAAAGAAAAAGAAACAGAAGGAAAAAAAAATGCCTGATGCACAGCAGGTAACTCATCTAAATAAAATGTACTCTTTCCTGTCTCACAGATCAGTTTGGAAAAGATTGGCAGGGTCTCAGTCCTCAGCTTTTCAAGTTCAAGTCTTCATAGCCCACTCCTCAAAACGTCTGCTCTCCAAAAAGAGACACCAGGCCTTCATTTAAGTCCGAAGTACTCACCAGGGCCATGCCCTTTGTAGAACAATCAAGTTCCAGAAAATCTGTGGATATGAGTGAGCTACAATCCCTGTTTCTGTCCATTGGCGTCCTCCCTCACACCTTCAGAAAGCACTCTTCTTTATCTGTGTCCATGTTGGGGCTGTAATCCTACACTGCAGAAGAATCTGTTGAAAGAAAGCTGTTGTCCTGGAGAAAGAAAGGGGTTCTTCCCGCTGTCTAACTCGCGTCTTCCTGCTGTAATTGAAGTCAGCTTCCTACAGCCCGTCTGAATCCATCTGTTGAGGCTTGGATGCCTGGAGTCAAATGGAATAAGTGCCTCTTTGGAGAACAGCTCCTGGAGGCCACTACACATTTGTCACATGTCAGTGGGATCTGCATATGGATGTGAAATGTATATTTAAAAATGTGCACACACT
>NW_011889236.1:494065-502160 GCF_000151845.1 Pteropus vampyrus
CACATCCCTCCAGCTCAGCCTGCTCCAGCCCTTGGCCATCCAAACCATCCCAGCTGCTCCAGTCTTCTCAGTCGATGTCCCAGACGATGTGAAACAGAGCGAGCCGCCTCTGCTGGGTCCTGCCCGAATTTTGACACACACAGTCCATGAACACAATCAGTCGTTTGTTGTTTTATGCCACCGTGTTTTGGAATGTTCGCTATTGCTAAGGATTAAATGTTTGCGTCCCCCTCCAAAATTCATATGTTAAAGCTCTAACCCCCAAGTGATGGTATCTGGAAGTGAGACCTTTGGGAGGTGATTAAGCCATGCCTGGGGGACTCCCACGATGAGATCAGTGCCCTCTTAAGAAGAGCAGACACTAGAGCTCTCTCTCGCTCTTCCTCTCTCTCTGCAGGCATGCACGGAACAAAGGCTGTGCGAGCACACAGCAGCAGGTGGCTGTCTGAAAGCCAGAAACAGAGCCCTCACAAGAGCCCAACAGTGCTGGCACCCTGATCTCAGGCTTCTAGCTTCCAGAACTATGAGAAAATTAATGTCTATTGTTTAAGCCACCTAGACTATGCTACTGTGTTATAGCGGCCCAAGCTGACTAAGATAGCTGTGCAGCAGAAAGAAACTGGAATATACCCAATCTGAGCCGTGACATTTGCTGCCTGGTCCGTTGGTCACCATGAGTGTGGTCTACAAAGTGTGAACTGGTCACTGCGAATACACCGTCAAGATCTGCACCCACATGTCCTTGTAGGTGTGAGGCCACTATGAGGTATGTTTTCTAGGGCAAGAGTTGGAGAGAGAGAGAGAGTGTGTGTGTGTGTGTGTGTGTGTGCGCGCGCGCACGCGCACGCACGCGCGCACATGCATGTATGCACACACATACACATGCTCACATGTGTGGGTTTATCCAGCAGGGGTGGTGTGGGGAGAAGCTTCGGAGCAAAGACACAGAACTCTCTGGGTAGACTGAAACCCCAGCCCTTTCTCCCTTCCCAGCCTGTGCCGCATGAACAACCCAGCATTGTTTATCCCCAGACAGCCTCCTTCCTCCTGCCCTGCAACAAATCGAAGCTATTATCCAAGGACAATGGGGGGACTATGGTCCTTTCCACTCTGCCACACAGAGGCAAAGCTGACAACACGGGTATTTATCTCATGAGCTCTGGCTTTCCAGAGGCCTCATATTCATTAATGAATTAATCCTTCCTAACAGCAGTCCCTTTATTAGGGTGGCATCGTAATGTTTGTTCATCAGAAAAAGGGGCTGAAGCAACAGCCAAGGCTGCTGGTGATACATGGGACTCCCCAGCTGGGGCTATTGAGGACTCGCTCATTCCAGAGACAGATGAGGTCATGAGATGCCAAATGCAGAATGTGGGACTTGGAGCTGGAGGTCTGGATGTGAGTCTACCCTCTGGGTATTCCTTGGACTGGCACCTTTCCTGCTCTGAGTCTCAGTTTCCTCATCTGTCAAATGGGTAGAGATATTCATCTCAGCAGGGCGTAGAGGTGTTGTGATGAGTAGATGGTATGTGAAGATGCTCCGTCAGCTGTGACACGTCACCCTCATGTTCATTGCCATCAATTCTGGGTCTGAGTGAAGATGGTATACTTAGTTATAGTTTCAGGCAGGCTCTCCTAGCAGCTGCACCGAGGATGAGGGGCAGCAGGGCAGAATGAGGACCCCTTAAAAACCCGGATCCCACAGATCCCTCCCCCCTCCCCCGCTCAAAGTTCCCTCTCCCTGCATTCTCAGCCCTAGGTAATCTACTGCACCGCTCCCCCACCCCCACCACCCTGTGCCTCCACCTCCAGCACCCTCCTCATGCTCATTGCCCTCATATGCTGGCACTCTCAGCCATTCAGGTTTTATTTGGGTTTATTTTTTTTATTTTTGTGTGTTCAGGAAGTATTTTACTGTCTCTTCGAGTGTAACAACTGTCACCGATGAGTGATAAAAAACCCACACTTAAGGCCCCCTCCTGCGTAGCCCTGCTCAGCTCCCGAATCTTGGTTTTAGAAAACGGAGCCGTGCATTTCTGTTCAGTGCAGAAGGTCGTCCCACCCATGGTTGCTGGCTCAGTCATAACCTCTGAGTCCACGGTCTGGACTTTACATAAATGTTTTTCAGAACTGCTCTTTTTTTTCTTCCATTTTTTTTTTTTTATTGTGGTAGAACACACATGACATAAAATTTACGTCATTCATCATTTTTAAGTGTACAGTTCAGTCGTGTTAAGTACATTTACATTGTTGTGTATCCAGTCTCCAAAACTCTTTTCATCTTGCAAAACCAAAACTCTATACCCATTAAAAAACAACTCCGTATTCTCTCCCCTCCCCTAATCACTGGCAAAATCATTCTTTCTTTTGTCTCTATGGACTACTCTTAGTACCTCGTGTAAGTGGAGTCATACAGTATTTGTCCTTTTGTGCCTGGCTTATTTCACTTAACAAAATGTCCTCCAGGTTCATCCGTATCATAGCGTGTGTCAGAATTGCTTTCTTTTTTAGGACTGAATAATATTCCACTGTATGGATATACCACATTCGCTTACCCATTCATCCACCTAAGGACACATGGTTTCCACACGTTAGCTATTGTGAATAATGCTGCTACAAGCATGGGTGTACTCAGAAATGCTTTTAATTCAGAATGAGTGGCACCATCTAATAGAAATGCAGCAGCAACTGAACATGGCACTTTCCACAGTGGACCCTCATTATGCCTCCAGGGTAATATTTAAATGACCATGTACAGAAAAAATATTGATCACATTGGATGTAATAGCAGAAAGCCTCTTTTGTTCTGTGATGTCACTCGGCTTTTCACTTTGGGTTCCTCAATCTTTTAAAAATTGACATTTTTTTTCTGACTTACATGAATGTTTCCATGCTGTTATGCATATCTGTACTTTATACAGAGAAAGAGTAGAATTCTTTTCACCTCCGAGAATGAACTTTAACCCCGTTGGGGGTGCTTTCATTCCCACTGAGAACATGTGCTTCGACGGACAGCTTCACACCCAGGTTTTGAACAGAAACGGTAATTACAGTTTCCTTCAAAAGTTCTATTACTCTCATCTACTATTTGTACCAGTTTGTTCTGTTTAGATGCAGTAGAACAAAGAGCAGTATCTAGTGACCATTTCCCCAGCAGTGTCCACTATAGCAGCCACTGGCTACCTGTGGCTACTCAAATTTAAATTAACATTAAATAAAAGTAAAGAAAATCAGTCTCAGTTGTACTAGGCACATAGCAAGGGCTCAGCAGTGTCATGTGGGTAGTGGTGAGTGTATGGGACAGCAAAGGTCTACAAGATGCCCATCGTCACAGGTAGTTTTGTTGGACAACATTGAACAGGTGACCCATGAACTTAGAGAACGGAATGACCACAGAGTCATTGACATCATATCTGTTGGACCAGCCCAGACACCACTGGGCAGGGGGTCGGGGCGGAGCGGGGGGGTGGTCATCTTCCCTGAGTTGCTTTAGCTGTCTTTATAACAAAATCACCACAAATCTATGAATGTTGCTATTTTCCCTTTGACTGCCTTCCCCTTTCCCTTCGCTATAGTGCCCTGGCATCTAAAATCAGACAGACGTAGTGGGGATCCTAGCTCGGGCAAGTTACTTAGCTTCCTTGTATCTCAGTTTCGTCACTTGTAAAATGGGGATAATGCTTTCCACATCACAGGCTTGTCCTATCTCTGTCGCATGTGGAGTTCAATGAGAGAATGCACGTGAACATATTTTATCAACCAAAAGGTGTTATACGAATGGCATCCGTCATTCCTCCAGGGCCTGGCGCATAGCAGGTGCTGAACAAATGTTGGTTGAGTTAGTGATGTTTTCTTTGCTGAAATCTGTGAGCAAACAGCAAGACTGCAGCCTCTGTGTTTTTTCGGTCCTGGTTCTCTTGCCCTCAGATTTGTTGTGCCGAGGTCACCGCTCTGCAGGGACACGTACCTACCCCATCAGCCCTGGTAGTTAGATAAATGTGCATGTGTCTCCCTGTGAGATTGAGTTCAAGAGAACCAATGTATTTATGCCTAGATGGAAGAGATCCTTTAGGGAAGTAGAGGTAGAAGGTGGGATCACATACAAAGTCAGGAAAAATCAGGCATCAGAGGAGGGCCCAGGGGCTCACAGTGTGGTCTAAGCCAGTACTTCTCGAACTTTCTGTGCACAAGAATTACTGAGGAGCGTGTTAAATGAAGACTCTGATTCTAGAGATGTGGGGTAGAGCCTGAAATTCTACATTTCTTATAGGTTCTCTGGGGATGCCGGTGGTGGCAGTCCACCAACCACACTTGGCACAGCAAGAGTCTAAGGACCCATCTCCATCAGTCTCACTGGGGATCTTGATCATAGGGAGATTCTGGAGTCTTGGACCACATCATCTATAGAATCAGACTCTCTGAGGCCAGGGCCCCAGAACCTGCAGGATGAACATGCGTTCCAGGTGATTCTCTGCATCCTGGAACCTGAGGACCACAGATGTAGGACGGAGGTGGGGGTTTCTGAGCTCCTGTTGGCCTGGGAGAGACCCCTTTCCTGGTATCCACGCTCCTCTCCAGAGCAGCATTCAGTGGGTAGTTCTTTGCTCACACTGTTCTTTACGCCAGTTTCTGAAAGCCTCAACCCTTTAAGTCAATCTTTGACAAACTTTGCCAGGAACCCCCTTTGCTGAGCATATTTGGATAAGATAGTGAGACATTTGCAAAAATTGAGGTTGAGAATCGATGCCTGGGGCTGAGGTGTTAGCTCAGCCATGATTACTCATCTAGCCCTTGACCTTTCGGCAGAGATGTCTGAGAAATGAGTAAATTAACACCAGCGGGGAGTGACAAGAGCCTGCAGACCCACAGCTTCTCTCATGCAGAAGCTGATGAGCAGAACTGGGCCTGGCAGTTCAGTGTCACCAGCTCCCGCCTGGATTTTGAATCCCTTTGCCTGCCCTCAAGCAAGGTCAAAGAGCTACCCACTGTGTCCTGAGGGTCAGCCCTGGTCTGGGACAGAAAGTGGCCAGAGCCCCACCTGGGAGACGGATGCAGCCATGGGGTCTGGCTCTGACCATGTAGCCTACCTCCACAGGCTCCAGGGCAGGTGTGAATGGTTCTTTTTTTTTTTTTAGCTTTATTGAGGCATAATCAACAAATTAAATTGCAATATATTTAAAATATTAATCATAATATTTTATATTATTAAATGTAATATGTATTGAATTTATTAAATATTAAGTATAATATTTTTACATTGCTTATAATATAATATGCAATGTAAAAGAATAAAATAAGGTGTGCAAAGTGATGATTTGATATATATATATACCTTGTGAAAGGATTCTCCCCATTGTGTGAGTATGAGAACGCTTAAGTTCTACTTTCTTAGCAAATTTTAATTATACAATACAGTGTTATCGACTGTAGTCACCACATTGTACATAAGATCCTCAGACTTTATTCATTTTATAACTAAAAGTTTATACCCTTTTCCCAACATTTCCCTATTTCCCCCATTCTCCAGCCCCTAGCAACCACCATTCTATCTCTTTCTATGAGTCTGACTTTTTAATTTTCTTTTAGATTCTACATATAAGTGAAATCATACAGTATTTTTCTTCCTTTGTCTGGCTTCTTTCACTTAGCATAATGCCTTCTAGGTTCAACCACGTTGTTGCAATTGGCAGGATTTGCTTCCTTTTTAAGGCAGAATAATATTCAATTACACGCCACCACCCCCCGCCCCAACACGTTTTCTTCATTCCTTCATCTATTGACAGACAGTTGGGTTGTTTCCATACTTTGGCTGTTCTGAATAATGCTGCAGTAAATGTGGGAGCACTGATATCTCTTCAAGACAATGATCTCACTTCTTTGGATATATACCCAGAAGTGAGATTGCTGGATCATGTGGTAGTTCTATTTTTAACTTTTCGAGGACCCTCCATACCGTCTTCCTCAGTGGCTGTACTAGTCACGTTCTCACCAACAACGTACTATGGTTCCTATTCCTCCACACTCTCACCACTTGTTATGTCTTCTCTTTTTGAAAGTAGCCATCTAACAGGTGCGAGGTGATATCTATCTCATTGTGGTTTTGATTTGCATTTTCCTGATGATTAGTGATGCTGAGCACCTTTTCATTCACCTGTTTGGCATTTGTATGTCTTCTTTGGAAAAATGTCTGTTCATGTTCTTTGCTCATCTTTTAACTGGGTTCTTTGACGTTTTGCTGTTGAGTTGTAGGAGTTTGTAAATGGGTTCTCAATTGAACCCTTAAGACTTCCTATAGGCCTGTGCCTTGCGTGATCCTCAGTTCCTGGACCACTCGGGCCCCCCCTCACTTCGTGTGTTTTACTCACATCCCTACTTTCTCTGACCAACAGAGGCTCCGAATGCTTTCTTCTTGGCCTTGACTGTATTCCAGGTGACTGAAAGTCCCACAGCCTACATCAGACACCTCTGCTGACAGCTTCCCCGCTATGGACAACACAAACCCCCTGGCCTAGGTTTCTTCTCAATGCCTACACGGGGAGCATCTTTCCAGCACCTACCAAGCTTCAGAAGGGACCTAGGTTCACTAGCCAGGCCCCCATGCTGTTCCACAAGCTAAGGCAATGCAGGCTGTGGCAGGAAGGGCATGATGCAGTATAGAACGCCATGACTTCAGGGTATGGAAGAGAGATTTTGTCAAAGAGAGCCAGCTCAGTTGAGCATTCTTGGGAGAAAAGGAGGGTTGGGGCACTGTTGTCCCTTCCATTCTCCTCCTCACCCCCTTTTCCTATAAGGAACATATCTTCAGGAACTATTACATTCTGGAGGGCATATAACCCCAAGCATTATCAGGGAGCCTGGACTTTGTGACCTTTAAGTGCCCTTGTGACTCTGAGCATAAGGGATCCCTTATACTGTATATGTGGTGCAGGGGCAAGACATTTTACCAGCCAAGTGGCTGGAGCGGGGCCATGGGTAGAACAGATCCTGTAGATGGAAAATAGGAGAAAGTCAAGGAGGAAGATGGACTTGAGGGATGATACCAGCTAAGGAAGAGCACAGGCAGAGGGGAGGTAGAGTTAAGTGTTCTTTGTTTTTGTTTTTGTTTTGTTTTGTTCTGGTTTTTCCTCAGTGTGTCTTAATTTTTCTACAGCAACCTTGGTGTATGGGTACTCTTGTGCCCTTTCGGCAGCCATGAAGCTTTGGTGTTCATGAGTCATGTAGAGAACAGAGAATGGCCTGGCTTTCAGGACCTTAGTAGGGTTTTTTGTTTGTTTGTTAGTTTTTTGTTTTTTGGTCTCAATGGGTGCCTGGACCGAGAGGTCTTGGGGCTCAAGCTTCTCCACCTAGCTCCCTAGTAGATGTATGCACAAGACAAATGTGAGATTAAGAGAACCACTTTCGAGCATTTCCTGTTAAATGCCCCCTGCTACCACCATGGCCACCCATATGGATGCTGGGATGGAAAGAACATTATCGGGAGAAAAAAAAAGAGAAGAAATCTGCTATACTAAGGCACCGTCCTGGAATATTATCAACTCTATTTTCTTTATGAGCTAAAAATCACAGTTTCATGAGTTCCTGAGGATCCAGACAAATCAGATTCCTCATCTCCAAAGGGATCACTTGGCCCAACATCATGAATGAATAGCTCATTCAACCATGATGAGACCCAACATCAATAATTCAGATGAATCTCAAAATTTGGCAGGCCCTGCATATGAACAGAGATCAAGGGGAAGACAGAATATTGTAACACATGCAGGTTCTCAACAGATGACTGTTTAAAAGACCAGGAAATGCAGAGGTGGGAGGAAAACGAAGGAGAGGTATTAACTAGACTGCTGATGACTCGTGGACATCCAGCTCTAGCAGGAAGTCCCGATTTGGCCCCATGTGGGCCTGAGGCCACGTGCGACTCAGGCATCACCTGTGTTGGAAAGTGAAGGACTCCTTACACAGACTTGGGTCTTCTTCTCAGTTTTCTCGCTTTTCAGTTTATTTATATGCCAATCCCTTATTGCTTGATTTGTTTCCACAAATATATTTTCACAATAAGACAAAGGAAACAGGAAGGAGATGTTGGCTCTGTGGCAGT
>NW_011889236.1:503085-506855 GCF_000151845.1 Pteropus vampyrus
TTCTTGGCCTTGACTGTATTCCAGGTGACTGAAAGTCCCACAGCCTACATCAGACACCTCTGCTGACAGCTTCCCCGCTATGGACAACACAAACCCCCTGGCCTAGGTTTCTTCTCAATGCCTACACGGGGAGCATCTTTCCAGCACCTACCAAGCTTCAGAAGGGACCTAGGTTCACTAGCCAGGCCCCCATGCTGTTCCACAAGCTAAGGCAATGCAGGCTGTGGCAGGAAGGGCATGATGCAGTATAGAACGCCATGACTTCAGGGTATGGAAGAGAGATTTTGTCAAAGAGAGCCAGCTCAGTTGAGCATTCTTGGGAGAAAAGGAGGGTTGGGGCACTGTTGTCCCTTCCATTCTCCTCCTCACCCCCTTTTCCTATAAGGAACATATCTTCAGGAACTATTACATTCTGGAGGGCATATAACCCCAAGCATTATCAGGGAGCCTGGACTTTGTGACCTTTAAGTGCCCTTGTGACTCTGAGCATAAGGGATCCCTTATACTGTATATGTGGTGCAGGGGCAAGACATTTTACCAGCCAAGTGGCTGGAGCGGGGCCATGGGTAGAACAGATCCTGTAGATGGAAAATAGGAGAAAGTCAAGGAGGAAGATGGACTTGAGGGATGATACCAGCTAAGGAAGAGCACAGGCAGAGGGGAGGTAGAGTTAAGTGTTCTTTGTTTTTGTTTTTGTTTTGTTTTGTTCTGGTTTTTCCTCAGTGTGTCTTAATTTTTCTACAGCAACCTTGGTGTATGGGTACTCTTGTGCCCTTTCGGCAGCCATGAAGCTTTGGTGTTCATGAGTCATGTAGAGAACAGAGAATGGCCTGGCTTTCAGGACCTTAGTAGGGTTTTTTGTTTGTTTGTTAGTTTTTTGTTTTTTGGTCTCAATGGGTGCCTGGACCGAGAGGTCTTGGGGCTCAAGCTTCTCCACCTAGCTCCCTAGTAGATGTATGCACAAGACAAATGTGAGATTAAGAGAACCACTTTCGAGCATTTCCTGTTAAATGCCCCCTGCTACCACCATGGCCACCCATATGGATGCTGGGATGGAAAGAACATTATCGGGAGAAAAAAAAAGAGAAGAAATCTGCTATACTAAGGCACCGTCCTGGAATATTATCAACTCTATTTTCTTTATGAGCTAAAAATCACAGTTTCATGAGTTCCTGAGGATCCAGACAAATCAGATTCCTCATCTCCAAAGGGATCACTTGGCCCAACATCATGAATGAATAGCTCATTCAACCATGATGAGACCCAACATCAATAATTCAGATGAATCTCAAAATTTGGCAGGCCCTGCATATGAACAGAGATCAAGGGGAAGACAGAATATTGTAACACATGCAGGTTCTCAACAGATGACTGTTTAAAAGGCCAGGAAATGCAGAGGTGGGAGGAAAACGAAGGAGAGGTATTAACTAGACTGCTGATGACTCGTGGACGTCCAGCTCTAGCAGGAAGTCCCGATTTGGCCCCATGTGGGCCTGAGGCCACGTGCGACTCAGGCATCACCTGTGTTGGAAAGTGAAGGACTCCTTACACAGACTTGGGTCTTCTTCTCAGTTTTCTCGCTTTTCAGTTTATTTATATGCCAATCCCTTATTGCTTGATTTGTTTCCACAAATATATTTTCACAATAAGACAAAGGAAACAGGAAGGAGATGTTGGCTCTGTGGCAGTCGTTGAATCTGGAGTTCTCTAAGGAACCCTGGGTTGAAAAGCACTGGATATCCATGGAGGAGGGAGTCTGAGCGGTGGGTGGAGAGTAGTTGCTCACTGTTGGCTCCCATTTCCTCTCTTCTACGTATTTTAGGAAACTTATCCAGGCAGGTGAAGCAGAAATGTCATTCTTTTCCATCTACTGAGTGAAGTTTGAAATCTAACATTTATCTCAATCTCCAGGTTCCACTTCTGAATGTCTTTCACTCGTCTAGCTCTTATCCATTCTCCACTTCTCATCCAAAATAAGCTCTGAAAACATAAATCTGATCATGTCACTCCCCTGCTGAAAATCCCCTAAGAGCTTCCTGTTGCACTTAGGATAAATTCTAAACTCCTTGCTTATTGCGGCCTGCAAGGCCCAGCACGATCTGGCCCCACCTACCTCTCAGAACTCATCTCCTCCTCCTGTCCCCACCATATACTATGCTTCAGCCACGCTGGCTTTATTTCTTTTTCTAGAACTCTTCAAGGTTTTTTTTAACCTATATACATTCGTTGTTTTTCTGGAATGTTCTCCTCCCTCAAGATCTTCACTTGATTGGCTGATGCTTCTCCTTTTGGTCTTAGCTCACATATCATCTCCCAGACCAGTCTAAACATTCTCTCCCTGCTCCCTCCCTGTTACTTTCTCCCTTATATGTCCCATCTCATCAGCTCTGGGTACTATAAAAAAAAAAATCATTGCACTGATTTCTCTCTCTGAAATTGTGTGTGTGTTGTTTGTATATTTGCTTTGTAATCTTCTGCCATCCATTACTAGACAGTAAACTCCATGAGAGCAAAAACTTCTCTAGCACCCCGTGCAATATGTGTGGCATCTGGTTGGTGCTCAATCAAAAACTGAATAAATGAATGACTGAATGAAAAAAGAAATCGAAGGGGTGCTCTGTTCCCCCGCTCTGCCTTGAGACCTTCCAAATTCAGAGCATGCAGGACATTTATTGTCTCTTATATCTTAAGAGCTTGTCAAGGTACCAGGCCTGAATGGATCATTCCCATTTCACACATTAAGAAGTTAAGGCTAAAGGAGATTAGTTACTTGATCTGCCCACATCACACAAGTCATCTTGGGAGAACCCAGAATGGAGACAAGTTCTAGCTGACTGAAAGTTCCTTGCTCTATCACCATCGAATATTTGACATTGTTTACAGAGTGGCCAAGAAGGCTGCTTGGAAGAGGGACATAAGTCATTCTAGGAGAAAAGAATAGCACAGTGGTAAAACTCTGTACTCTGGGACTACGCTGCCTGAGTCCCAAGCCTTGGCTCTACCCTTTTCTAACTGTGCAACCTACCAAACTTCTTAATAACCTCTCTGTGCCTTGCTTGCTCCATCTGTAAAAGGAACATCTTAATAGCACCGTGTCTGGCACAGGCAAGTACTATATAATAAGTGTTTACCACTCTTATTACTATTATCATCATCCTAATGCTGACCCTGCATTTTGCTGAACCTTTCTTGGGATCCTGAAGAATAATCTGTGAGCACGTAGGTCTCTTTGTAAACTCCCGGTCGATCTCTCCTAAGATGTGCAGGAGCTTTTAGAAGGAGTTTCTCTGTGGCATGTGACTTTGGAAGAAAGTGTAACGTGCAGCCTATTGTGCAGCAAAGGAACATAAACTTTAAAAGCGGAGAAGGAAATGGATGTGTTAGTGACACAGAGTGGCGAGAAAAGCCACCCACTAAATTACATTTCTGCACAAGAAAAAAACCGCAAGTAAATTGGGAATGAATGGTGCCGGGATGGCAAAGACATCAAGAAGCAGAGCCAGTTACAAGGCACGGAGCCCCCTATTATTTCCAGCATCAAGGAAAGTGTGGTTTTATTATTTTTTCATAAATGGTCTCAATTTATTTTTTTTGTTGTTTTTTACTCACAGCCGGTGCAGCTCACGTTCTAGGTACCGGCACTCTACCCAGCACAGACCCTGGCTCCACGGCTGATCCGGTGGCTGGAAAACGGTAGTTACAGAAAGGTGGTTCCAGAGCGGTTCTCGGGAACCAATTTTTCTAAACGTGCTCATTGACAAATGAGGAAA
>NW_011889236.1:508160-512922 GCF_000151845.1 Pteropus vampyrus
CATCATCCTCTCTCCAGGCTCCAGGAAGTGATGGAATCCTAAGGCAGGGAGCATTTCATCTCTAAGGAGGGGTAAATAGATTTTACTCATAAAACATGCATCTATTGAGCTCCTTTGGTTTGCAGAATCAGCCATATGTATGTGACAGCTGGGAGAGTGACATAAGAGGTCCCTTGTGGCACCTCTGGGATGTCTCCACCTGGCTGTCACTCATGGACCTTAAACACTGGGTGTCCAAACTTGAACTTGTCATTTTTCTCTCTCAAATATGTTTGTCCCCTTATTCAAGCAAATATCACCACTCAGTTGTCCAAGTCAGACCCCGGGAGGTACCCTTACTACTTCCCTGCCCCAGCCCCCAGGTCCTCAAATTCTGCCCATTTTACTTCCCGTGTATTTACCTTGCCATTGCCCATACCTAACATAGTGTACAATCTGGTTTCCCTGCCTCCTGCCTGGGTCTTTCTCCTGCAACTCCATCATCCACCACTGCTGATCCAATGATATCTGTAATACTTGACTCTGCTTTACAAGCTTGGATGGCTTCCTGGGTCTGCCAGTATTTTCTTCATTCGTTTATTTAGCAGCCGTGGAGTACCCTCTGTGTGGCAGCCCCTGTGATGGGCACTAGAGAGACAGAGGTGAACGAGACAGAACACTGCCATCAGGGTACTCATAGTCTGATGGGGGAGGCAGCATAATAAAGGGTAGTGTTAAATCACTAATGGAATTCTGTGTTCTATCCTGTGGGGCTCAGAAAGGAGAGGCAAGCCCTTACCAGGGGTCAGGGGAGAAATAAGAGGGTCTTTTGGCTTATTATTTTCCTTGCCTGCAGTTCCTTTCTTACACTTAAAAAATACCAGGGATTTATTTGAAAAAAACTATAAAAATAATGTTTGTGTTATATTGAAAATGCAGAAGGCCTAGCTAAGTGGAAGCTTAAGATTCCTCATCATCTCAACCTCTATCTAACTGCTATTAAAATTTTGCATCTTCCCTAACAAATTTTCTTCTTCGCATTTATATTTTATAAAATTGGAGATGCCCTTGGGTATAATATTTTGTACACAGCTCTTTTTACTAACAGATACCATAGCATTAAAACAAAAAAAGCTCTATTGTTCTTTCTTGTCATAAAAGGAATACACAGCTATTTTGAACAATTTTATAAGATGAAAACTACATGTAAAACAAAAATTACCTACTAGTTTCATACCTGGAGATACTTCCTACTATAATACCTGTGTGTATGTTCTTTCAGAATTTTATGTTCAGATACAGTTAGATATAAATGTAAATATAGATATAGGTGTAGATGGGCTTGATCTTTAACCCGATTTTTCACTTAATACATTATAGCTCTCTTTTTATTTAAATATATTTTGACCACTTGTGTTCTTTTTTTAACATGTGTAGAATATGACTATATGATATAATATCTGTATGACTTTGACTTACTCAAAAGGGTTATGTTGAGTGATAGTCCATATAGCTATGTCATAAGTTATATAACTAATATCATATTAATGGATATTTAAGTTGCTTCTGTATATTCATTTCAGATAGCAGAATGATGGAAAATCTAGTATGAGCATATATATGCTCTTACCCATTTATTTCCTTGGGATAAAGCTTTAGAAGTGAAATTGCTATGACAGAAATTATAAATATTTTACGTTTGGGTCCGTATCTGTGGTTGGCAGAATTATCAGATGGCCTTTGTTGGTGACCTATGTCTTCGTATAATTAATTCCCCTTGAGTGAGTGAGACCTGTGATTGCTTCTAAGCAGTAGATCGTGGCGAAGGTGATGGGATATCACTCCTGTGATTATGCTACATTATATGGCAAAAGTGAGGGGGTTTCGCAGATATAATTAAGATCTACAATCAGTTGACTTTAAGTTAATCAAAAGGCAGATTACCATGAGTGAGCCTGACCCAATCACATGATCTCTTTAAGAGAGGGTCTAGAAATCAGGGACTGTCTGGCCTTGGAGAAGCAAGCCAGCATGAGACTGCAGCTGCAATGAAATGAATTCTGCCAATAATCTCATGAGCTTGGAAGAGGACCCCGGGCCTCAGATGAGCTCCTGGCCCTGGAAGACACCCTCATTGCAGCCTTGGGAGACTCTAAGCAGAGAACCCAGCTAAACCCTGTCTGGATTGCTGACCCACTAAAACTGTGAGATCACAAATGTGAGCTGTTTAGCAGATACATTTTTGGTGATTTATTATAGAGCAATTAAAAGCTAATGCAATATAGGAAAACTACCTCCAATAAGTCATACACAAATGAACACTCTCAACCAGTATGAGAGCTCCCATTTCTATGAGTTTTCGCCTACTGGGTTTTGGCAGCCTTTTTACATTTTTGCCAGTCTAAGAGGTTAAGAAAAACTTAATTTTTCTTTTCAATTACATTGAGCATTTCCCATATTATTTCCATTTTAAAGCTCATTTTTGGCACATCCTATCTTTAGTGATATGATTTAGTAGTAATCATAGCCTTTGCCTATTTTTGAATTTTTCTCATTGATTTGTGAGAACTCTTTGCATATGTGGAGCGTAGGAAAAAGACAAAAATACAGCAAATGTTTTATCTGTTACAAATGCTGCAAGTACATTTTGTTTCTCCAGCTTGACAATTTTTTTTTTCCCCAAGTGTCGTTTATGGTATTTGGCAAGGCTGGATATGTATGTTTTCACATTCTGTTGTTTAGAAAGGGCACTCAGGCAGTCTGTATGGGAGACGGATTGATGGTACAAGAGCAGTGAAGAGGCCATTGCATTAATCCAGGTGAGCTAATGAAGATGAAGCCCGATTTGCATTAGGTATTAATGGGACGGAAAAGAAGGGTCTGAGCCCAGAGGCATTTTAGAAGTAGAAATGGCAAAGTTTGGTATTCTTGAACTGAGTTTTTATGAGATGGGAAATGCAGACTTTGAGGTGAAGTACGTGGTACATAGTTGTGCCAGCATCAGCAGGTACTAAGTTCACTGAAGAAGTTTCTCCCTTGTGGAACTATACCCCCACAGGGTCTGGGACTTGCAAACCCCTGAGAACAGTCAGCATATCCATCCTGTGATCACAGTCCTACCTTTCTTTCCAGTGAGTGGATCAATAATCATTCCTGGAGGTTCTTCTTCCCTCCGTAAGAAATAGAAGGTCTCCTTTTTGTTGGGTTTTCTTTGAATCCTCCTCACCAGATACCTGTGGTTTTGAAGCTGAGCAGACGGGCGGGGTGTTTGCTCACACCGGGATCCACCTGGACATGCCTGACGCAGAGTTTCCGCTTCGACACCCGGGGCAACTTTGTCTCTGGGCAGGGGTAGGGGTGAGCAGGAGGAGAAGTATTCAGCCTTGCAGGGAGCAAACTCCAGTGAGACGTTAGACATCATAGGAAAGTTGCTGGCACGGGTAGAGAGGGTAGTCTGTTCTACTCCTAGACTCTAGTCATTCCTCAAACCATTGGAAATGAAGAAACGCTGGCCACATTCTATAACGGCAGAAATGAAGCTCTGTCATGTAGAGGGTTGACACATGCTTGGGGTCTCCCACTGGTAAGAGGAAAGGAGAAATACCAGAGTAACTGAGCCGAGGTCATGAAAGCCTTCTGGCACTACCGAGCTTAGGTACAGGTTATTCCAAACCCCACTTGGTCCCTTGTTTTGTTAGGGGCCCATCTTTCCCCTATCCAGGGGACATTAGACAATATCTGGAGACATTTTTGGTTGTTACAGCTGGGAGGGTGCTTCTGGCATCTAGTGGGTGGAGGCCAGGGATGCTTCTAAGCATCTGACAATGTACAGGGCAGTTTCCCACAACAAAGAATTATCTGTTCTCAAATATCAATAGGCTGAGTTTGCTCAACCCTGCTTGAGTAGGAACAAGAGCAACATGTCCGAGTCAGAGAAGTGTGCAGCATCTCCCCGGCCCTTCACCAGACTCTGAACAACTGACTGCCCAAACCTTTTCCTCTCTCCTTGGAGTCTCTGCTGGGTGCTTCTTGGCCTCCTTGATGCTGAGGGTGGGAGCGAGGACTCAACACTCTAGCGTACCCCCAGAGTTCTGGCCACAAGCAACACTGCTTGACCCAGAGCTGGAGAGGAGAAATTAAAAAGCCAGTCCATTTGTGAAGTACAGCGGGATCTCTCTGCTCAGACCCCAGGTCTAACATTTATAAACATTCACCAGCTCTTGGCAAGATTCCCATGTCTTGTACCAACCCCTAGAAGGACTGGCATCAGCTTTGATTCTGGTGATCCATTCACTTTGCCCAGATTGAAGTACAGCGCCTACCAGATGCAGTTAGCCATGGGAGGAGGGAGGAAGAAGGAGGCTGGATTTTTGAAATTCTTGGAGTGGAAAAATATTTGATACAGCTTAGAATGAGCTGGACACTATACGTGAGAGAACAGATTATTTGGATTTTCAACTCGTGAGACAGTGGTCTTCTTAAGCAATTTAGAGAAAAAAAAAGATGAAGCTGAAATAAATTACTGCACACTGGGTATTTATCCAAAGAAAACGAAAACGATAATTCATAAAGATCTATGCACCCTTACGTTCATGGCAGCACAACTTGAAATAGTCAAGATATGGAAGCCCCCTAAATGCCTATCAGCGGATGAATGGATAAAGAAGGTATGATTCATATATACAACAGAATTATTAAAAAACGAAATCCTACCATTTGCAATGACATGGATGGACCTAGAGGTTATTATGCTGAGTGAAATAGGTCAGAGAAAAATAAATAC
>NW_011889236.1:514172-515361 GCF_000151845.1 Pteropus vampyrus
GAATTATTAAAAAACGAAATCCTACCATTTGCAATGACATGGATGGACCTAGAGGTTATTATGCTGAGTGAAATAGGTCAGAGAAAAATAAATACCATATGATTTCACTTATATGCAAAATCTAAGAAACAAAAAGAATAAACTAATCAAAACAGATTCACAAATATAGAGGATAATCTGGTGATGGCCAGAAGGGAGGGGATTGGGGGGCTGGGAGAATGGGGTGAAGGGTTAAAGAAGTACAAATTAGTAGTTGATAGAGGGTCATGGGGATGGGGAGCACGGCATAGGGAATGCAGTTAGCATTAATATAATGGCTAGGTGGAGGGCCAGAGGAAGGAGCAATTAGGGAGATTATTTTATAAACTATATAAATATATAACCAATGTACTGTATACTTGAAACTAATACTTAAAAAAATTTTAAAAACTGAAATAAATTAGATTAAATGCTATTGGTATCTCTCAAGCACAGTCTGAATTTTCCATATGTACATTAGGTGTATGTATACTATACAGCAGGTCCTTGAAAAACATCACTTCATTCAACTTCGTTTCATTATAAGGTTGATGAGAACAAAAATCAGTTTGTGGCCAGGGCCACTGTCCGTGTGGGGTTTGTATGTTCTTCCTATGTCTGCGTGGGTTTTTTCCACGGACTCCGGTTTCCTCCCACACCCCAAAGATGTGCGTGCGAGGTTACTGGCCTGTCATTATCGTCCCAGTCTGAGTGAGCATGGGCCTGTGCGAGTCACCCTGTGATGGAAGGGCGTCCTCTCTGGGGAGGGGGCCTGTCTTGCGCCCTGAGTTTCTGGGACAGACTCCGGCCACTGCAATCCTTAACTGGAATAAGTAGGTTGGAAAAATCATTATCTTTCTTGTTTTTATGCACCTTTCTTAAATGTATGCATAGTTCACATTGATTTCAATGTTTACCATTAGAAGTATTTTGGGTCTTTATTTAGAAGTTTGGTGATGCATGCTTTAGGAACTTAACTCTTGTTTCTATCATTTAGCTTAGGGTAAAATTGGTTTCCTTATACGACATTCCATCTTTTTGCTTGAAATCACAATTTCCAAGAAACTATCGATGACATTAAGTGAGGACTTATTGTATACAGATATTAAGAGTCTTTTAAAGATAGATTCCAGATGGAACAAGGCTTGGCTTTCCTTGCTTGCTCTTTCTT
>NW_011889236.1:515471-524800 GCF_000151845.1 Pteropus vampyrus
CTCCCTCTCCCTCTCTCTCTCCCCCTCTCCCTCCCTCCCTCCCTCCCTTCCTTTCGTCTGTTGATGTTGGCAGCATTCTTTCTGTCCCAAGAGATAGAGAACAAACATTGCAAAGAATAAATATTGGCCATAAATTGTCACTCATAAAAGATGTCAATGCCTGTGTTTTGTTTCCATGAACCAATTTTAAGAAAGAAATGGTTTTTTATGTGTCTCGAGCCTGTTTTTCAGAAATGGTTTTGGTGGGACAGAATCTGGATTGACAGCAGCAAATGGGATTCGCATGGCGGCTGCGTCTCCAGCCGGCAATCCCAGGAGGGCTGTCATCCTAGTTATCGTTCTTCATCCCACTTGGCAGGAGCTACCTCTTGCCTCTCACCCCTCCTCGCCTTAACATTGGTCTCCTGATACTCCTGCCTTGGCTGTTTTGACTGCGACTCTCATGGTTTGTTCACTGGGGCCCCTCCCCCCTCCCATTCAACTCCTGTCTCTGTTACAGCAATTTCATTAATACCCAGCGCCTCCACAGATAACTTGTAACTCCACGTCTTCAGCCTCGATCTCTCCCTGAGTGGTAGACCTGCCGGCCAACGAGAGGAAAACACATTTATAAGGCTCACCTCATTTCCCCCCACTGTCTTCTACTTCTAACAAAGGAGCCATTCCCTTATCCATCAGTGTGAAAAATGCAAAGTGGTGGTTGACTTATGTACCCCCATTGATCAGGAAACGTTCTTGGGGTGGCTTACGATGTGACACTTTGTTGTACAGCTGAGGAGACTACTGGATCCTTCAAGCAACCAGTGCTGCCATTGTGAATAGTAGAGTTGTCACTGTTGTCGTTATTGCCTTAATATGATTTCAAGCAGCAACTTCCCACTCCCCTGTGAGAGCTTAAAGTGGAAATAGCACCTTCCTCAAATCTCGTTTTCACAGATTAAATAAACAGGCTCTCCAGCTCTGCCTAAGTTGCAATAAGTAAGCTACGTGACATCATGGTTGTGTAACCCCGGCGTGTGGCACAGCATCTAATACAACTATTAAGAAGATGAAATAATGTATTAGACAGTGACCGGGAAGGTGGACAGGGCAGGCTTCTGTGGGGAGGTGACATAGATGGTGGTGTGAATGATGATCATGACCTCCCTTCCCGATCATCAGCGGAGAGTTTCAACCTGGAGTCCATCAGAGGCTGGGTGACCACCAGATGAGGAAGATGTGCAGGGAATTTTGTCCTCCAGTAGGGACCAGGTAGGCAACTTTTTAGGACCTTACTCTTCTGACTATTCTGACATCCCATGATCGTTCCTGTGCCTTAGTGGAGACCTGAGTCAGGCAACGATACATGAACTAGAAGCTGCAGTTCAGTTTCTGCCTCTGCCTTTCTGTGATGCACTGCGCACAGAAGACTCTCTAGCTCTTTGATTTGATCCATTAATGACCTAATTGACCCCACAGTCTTCCAATGGCTGAGTGTTTCACGTGCAGGAAATTCAGCAACCATTTCACTATACCAGAAAAGGAGGAAACATTTGAGGTATTCCTCAAAGTCATTTCTTCCCCTGAAGATTCAGAAAACGCCGGGAAGCTGCCTTTCAAATTCCTGATTTAAAGTGGCAGGGGCTGAAGGCATGGTTAGGCAGAGTCCTCAGAGGCCTCATGCTGGAAACCAGGGAGTCGATGCTGACTGGCAGGCACCCCAGATGCGAGCTCTGTAAGGTCTGTGCAGAAAGCCACTCCAGGGAGGTGGACGGGCCCTTTATAGTAGGAACCTTCGCATCTTCAAAGCATGACTCAACTCCGCATCTTTTTTCCTCCACCGTGTCCTGAACGTGTCTGGTCCACTTCATGCCTCCCCAGCTTTGCTGGATTAAGGGCGGACTGAGACACGAAAACCCAGCTCCAACACCTCCGTGTCTCTCAGCTGGAAATCACAGAAGTGTGTGGCCTGTGACCAGCATTTTGAGGAGCAGCTCAGTGTGCCCCAGGGTGCACTTGGATTGTGTTCCTGTGTGTCTTCGGTAACATGCGCTATTCATCTATGTGATGTGGCTTAAAGGCAGGAAGCAAAGAACAAGAAGAAACAGGAAGAAATGACCTCTCTGGGCAGAGACAGGCAAATGGAGATTGCTTTTGCGGCCAGTCAGGGCCTGGCCTACATGTTTGTTAAGAGGGACTCGCTAGCAGGATAGCTGCAATAATTGTGGTGGTTTCAGCGACTAACGAGGCAGCTTGTGTTATGTCCTATGTGTCCTGTGCTTGTTTTTTTTTTTTTTAATGTGCGTTACTCCCTTTGAAGCTCTCAAATCCCCTCTAGAAGCAGTCGTCATTGTCCCCATTTTACTAATATAAAAACTGAGATTCAGCAAGATGTAGTCAGATTCTAAATCTTGGAGAAGAGAGTCTAGGGTTAGTGAAACAAGGTGAAATCCACAAAGCAATGCCACATTTTCACTGTTTTCCTGATTTGGGGGCTTGCTCTAATGCTTCAGTGGCTTTGCATGACAGTCCTGATGACTGTAATGTCATCACATTACTTTGAAAACAGAAATAGGGTTTTTCCAGGGATAAGGTAAGTCAGTAGGGAAACAATGAACTGCCTGCTTTCCCCACCCCAAAAGCGCGCGCGCGCACACACACACACACACACACACACACACCCCTACTCGTTTATGTCCTAGGTCACATGAATATTTAGGGCTAAACCAGAGCTTCCGTCTTAGTCCAGATTTCTGTAAACTGCACTGTCCAGCATATCTTAGTAAACATCTGCTCTGTTCCAGGCCTTATGAAGGGCACAGGAAGTTACGGATATCTTAGGATTGCTAAGGAGAAGCTGCAGTTTTCAAGTTGACATTGTACCCATTTTCAACCTTGACAGAGTCTTGGTTTTCAGACTTAGGTTAATATGCACACTCACTCCCTGTATTCTCATTCTCATTCTCTCTCTCTGTCTCTCTCTCTGTCTCTCTCTCTGTCTCTGTCTCTGTCTCTGTCTCTCTCTCTCTCTCTCTCTCTCTCTCTCTCTCTCTCATTCTCTCTCTCTCGGCATTACATAATATTTTCTTATTTAGTTGGATTTATTTATCTTTCTCTTAAGGTTTCTGAATTTTGCCTAAAGAAATAGAAAGGCTTTAGATAAGGTTTTAAGCAATGCACATGTTTCTTCTAGAATTTCAATGGATTAATTTTTGCATTTAAATTTTGATTGATTTGAGCCTAGTATACAGTGTGTGGGATGATGCATTTCTAGAAAAGTCTATCTTTGATAGGCCACTTTTAATCTATACTGAATCCCTGTGGCATTTGGATCTATTTCTGGACTTTCTGATGTTCCATTGATCAGTGGTCTGCTGATATGACAATTATTGAGGTTTTAATTATTAAGATATTAAGTTTGAGATTTAAATAAAATATTTTAAAATTGTGAGGGGTTTCCCATAGTTGTTTTTTTTTTTCTTCTGTCTATTATGCTACTCGATTTTTTCCTAAACCTCTTAGAATGAATTAAAAGCTCTGTCTCCTTCATCTGATTGACACCAACTCATTCTCAAGATTGAGTTTAAAAAAAATCCTCTCTGGGAATCCTTCCCTGATGTCCTCAGGCTTTATCATGTTCCCCAACCCTAGTTTGTTCTCAGAGTACCTTGCATGCCCCTCTGTCTGCTGTTCTTGTGGTATAGGCTTGCGACTGGCTAATTTTCTCTCTCCTCCATTGGGCCATGCTCTCCTTGAGGACAACGCAGAGCTTCACTGTTGTATCTTTCGGCAGAGAGCACAGTGCCCAGCACATCATAGGTACTTGTTCCAGTGATCGACTGCTGCATATAAACCACCTGAAACCTCAGGAGATAAAATAGTAATGCTTTGTTTTTTATTATCTCTCCTTGTTTTGGTCAACTGTGACTAGGCTCGGCTAGGTGGTTCCACTTTTAGGATCCCTCATGTGATTGCCCAAGACAATGGCTGGAGCTGGAGCCACATTTAAGACCTCTTCTCTGAAAGTCTGGTGGTTTATACTGGCTATCCACTTGGGGCCTCACCTGAGGCTATTGGCTGGGAGACCTACCACCTACCTTTCCCTGTGGCCTGAGCTTCTGCACATCATGGTGGCTGGGCTTCCAGAGCAAGAGAGCCTGGTGGAAGCTGTATTGCCTTTCACAGCTTACTTCAGGAGTCACGCTAAAGCACATCCACCATACTCTCTTGGTTGAGGCTGTCTCAAAGGTCCACCCAGTTCCAAGAGGAGGGGACATAAACCCCACCTCTTGATGGGGAGTGGCAAGGTCAAATTGTAGAAGATGTAAAAATAAACAGTGTAGTAATGGCCATCTTTGGAAAATATTATCTGCTACAATGTTTGATCCATATTTGTCAAGTGTTTATTTGTAAATGCATGATTCCACATCATTGAGGTGGTTACCTGCTGGGACCAGTCTTGAACCAGGACTTCTGATAGGTCAGCAAAACAGCAGGCCCCTGAAGTGAATGTGCTCCCTGCCTACGCCGGGTTGGGTGTGAAGCCAAGTCACTGGGCTCCCGAGAGAGTTCTCCCACTTAGGAAGCGGTTTCAGGAGCTGCTGGAGGCTGTGCACAATCATGTTGGTAAAGCATTTTGAGTTCTTGATCGTAAACTTCCTATCTCCCATTCAAAGTACTGAGTTATTAGAGTTTATTTTTCCTTCTCTGTTTTCTGCAGTGCTTTGAACAAGATGGATATAGGGGAAATGACACATTAAGTATTTTTGCTGAAATGTGGGGTTTCTGCTCAAATGCAAGGTGCTGTGTTTATGACTGGCACACAAATTGAAGAACTGAACTTGCTTTCTGAACAGTTGAGTTTATCCTTTTTGCTCTCAGAGGCGCCTCTCGCTAATGGAGAGGGCTAGGAGTTTTTGAGGAATGGTCCTCTCGGATGCTGCTGGTCAAAAGGAACTTGGGCAAAATAGATGAGAAGTGCAAGAGATCGAATGAGAGAACTCTCCCAGGCCTGCTGGGTCTTGACCAGTCTGATGGCCTGGTATGGCGTGGGTGGTGGAGAGGAGGGTGTTGCTGCTGCTCATGTCTCAATGATAGCATTCAACTGTCCAGTACAAGTTTCCGCCCTGCGAGGTGACCCACTTGTGGGAAGGCAGCCTACATTAGGCTGAGACGGCCTTTAATGAATGTGGTAGTTATCCTACAACATAGGTCCTGGACCCAAACGTTCTGGGCTGAAATCCTAGTTCTGTCATTTCCTAGTGTTGCGGTCTGGAGCATGTCACATCATGTCTCAGCGCCTCACTTGTCCCATCTCAATAATAGGGATAATAGTAGTACCTACTTTTAGATGTTGTCAGGATTTAAGTAAAATGCTTAGAACAGTGCCGGGCACACATTAAACACGCAGTAGATGTTAGCTGTCATTTTCGCTGTTGCTGTTGCTGTTTTCATTGTCATTATCACTCACTAATTGCTCTCCCAAGGCCTCTACACCTGTAAACCATATACATATTTTTCAGTTTTCTAGTTGCCACCTTAAAAGAGGGAACTAGGTGAAAGTAGTTTCAGTAATATGTTTAATTTAACCCAGTATATCAAAAATATTATCATTTCAATATATAATCAATATAAAATGATTGATATATTGTATATTCCTTTCTCATAGGAGGTCTTTGGTCTTTGAAATATGGTGTGTGCTTTACAGCACATCTCACACTGGACTGGCCACATTTCAAGAGCTCGATAGCCCTAGTGTGGCTGGTGACCACCCTACTGTCCAGCACAGCTCCTGGAGGCTACATCATAAACTTAGCTGCAGCTGACAAGATGCCTACGAGGGCAAAGAGATGAATTTTAATTGAGTACCTACTATGTGCCAGGCACTCTACACATATCATATAATTTAATCCTTATAACCATCTTGCCAACGGGTATTTTGCCCCCATTTCACAGATGGATTCCTCAGCATCCAAAGACCTCATTTAGGCAAAGTCACCCAGCTGGACAGAGGCAAAATTTAAAATCAGGACTATAAGACTGAGGCTCCTTCCCTGTGGCCAGGCAGCAACTAGAAGCTGGATTTTAATGGTAGTGGGGCGTGAGTGCTATCCAGAGCTGAGGCAGGGCTCACACAGAGCCATGTGTGCACATGTTTCAAGCCTCCTCCGTGACCACATTTGAAGAGAGATGGCTGGGCTCAGTCACGACCAGGCTGAGAGCTGAGTCTGAGCCCAAGGTCAGTGCTCAGGATAAACCTAGGGCTCAGTGCTATGTCTGTGACCAGGATCGTGACTCATTTTGAAGTTGGGATCTTGGTCAAATCTGTGCAGGGGTCAGAGTTGAGTGTGTATCTAGGGTCAGGACTCAATCTGTGGATGGGTCAAAGTTTGATCTGAGGCTGAGGTCAGGGCTCTGCTTTGAGTCAAGATCTAAGCTCGTCTTATGTCCAAGGGCCAGAGTGGTACATGCAGCAAACTCACAAGGGTTCACAACTTTCTGGTTGACCCTGTGGTCCAGACCACATGCCTCACAATGCCTTTGGAAATGCCAGGATATTGTTTTTTCTCTGCCTTTTTGTGGAAGCAAGTGACCAGGTGCTACCTGGGGAACAATGCACATGCTTGTTTGGTGGTGCAGCTGCAGTGAGGATGAGGATTTTAGTAGGAGTGGTAACTCCCTTGGGGAATGTAAGAAGCACACAGGGGCCAGATGCATCCACCACGTTACCTTGGGTGGGACCAGCATCTATGAAACTAGATTCCAGCAACAGGTCACAGTGAGGCCACATTTACAGGGCAGGCAGAGCTTATAAGGACTTGGCCAGAGTGGCTGAACCACTGGATGAGTCAGGGCATTTGGAGAGCTCAGGACTCAGAATGCCACTCACTCCTGAGGACTGAGCTGAGTTGAGGGAATCACCAGCAAGGGCCTGGAAGGTTCCATTTATTAGAACAAGTTAAGCGTCAGTCAGTGGGCCACAGGGTGTCACATCTGGCACAGTGAAATATAATTCAGCCATAGAAATGAATGAAGAACAATGTCAAATAAATCATTAATAGAAAATCAAGGTGGGAATAGAGTGTATAGTATACACTCTTATGTGTAAGGAAACGTGGGAATAAAAATATAGATGTGAATGTCAAAGGATGTATGAGATACTAATAAAAAGAATTATTATTTAGAGGTTGCCAAGGACGGTCTTCTTAACGAGTGGCCAAGCTCAGTCCAGGGACCAAGCTATGGGGTCTTGGGTAGCTTCTGGCCACTCCAAGACCTGGTACTTCTGCCCAGACTGGGGGGTGGGGGCAAGGATCTTCATTGCTGCCACCTACATCTCGAAGTCCTTGTCTGAGTGTGGCGGGGAGTGGGGAAGGAAGAATCAAGTGGAAGACCCCCGCCTTTGGGAGCCAGATGACCTCCTAGAAGTAGTTTCCTTGTGGTCTCTTCCCTACGGCAGATTAGAAATGTGCTTTGTGAATCTGACCATCAACGGCTTGCTTTTTAGTTTGAACTGAAATCAAAATGATTTTGTAAGAAACCCAAAGGAGTGAAAAGCGATAGAACTAAACATCCATATGTCGTAGCATTTCCTCTGGGGTAGAAGAAGCTTGTTCGTGTGTGCCTGAGAACGGTCTGAAGCAAACTGTTTCGAAAAATCATTGTGCATTCATAATGCAGTTTAGGGGCGCTTATGTTTTTGTTTGACAGATACATATTTCATGAGACAACACTGAACGTGTATTTAATCAGGATTTGTAGGGAATCACTGGCAGTTCTTTTATGTTCCTTTATATTTCTAGATTATAAATTTGCTTCACTGCACATACCACAAAAATGATTAAACAACTAGAAAGACTGGCAGTGTAATTGAACTGAATATCAGTAAACACTATATACGTGTGTGGTTGTGTGTTTACATGTGTGTTGTGTCTGTGTGCGTTATCATATGTTGCAGATATGTTAGAAGTATAATTTTAATTTAGTGGAGGAGGGTTAAATTATTCAATAAACTGTGTTGGAGCAGGTGGCAAGTGTTTAGGAAAAATAATTATATTCTCACACCATACTCCAAAAAAAAAAACAAAAAAAACCCTCCATGGATTGCTATTATTAAATAGTAATCACAAATGTTAGAACTGAAATCACAAAGCAATTTGAAGAATGTATAGGTATCTATACATATATAAAATCTTGCATAAGAAGTTATTTCATAGCTCCCTGGCTTAATTTTTTCATCTATACAATGAGATAATAATAGTGTCTATTTTATATGATTGCTGTGGGGATTAAATGACTAATATATGTAAGTCTTTGGAAAAGGTCCTGGCATGTGGTAGGTGCTACATAAGTGTTGACTATTATGACCCTTTCTAAATGCGATATTAAATAGAGGAACCGAAATAAAACAATAGATGTGACTGCATCAAATTTCAGAATTTCTGAACATCAAAAAATAGCATACACAAAATAGAATGCAAATGACACATTAAAATTCGACCTAGATGACAGAAAAAGGGTAAATAGTCTGTATGTATAGTTATTTCAAGTCAATAAGAGAAAGGAGACTTCTCAAAGAAAACATGAACCTGGGCTTCAGTAGGCCAATCATAAAAGAAGACATTTGTATTCATTCATTCTTGCAGCAAATATTCACCACGCGCCTGTGATACTCTGGACTACTGCCCCGGGCACTTGGGTACCTGCTCTGAAGGAACTTACATTCTAGTGGCCAATAAACATAGGGACAAGAACCCAATTCACAAGGAATCAAAGAAATGCAAAGTCGAACAAAGAGTAAACTTCTTTTTCTTCCATGTACCCAAAGAGCAAATATTTTTGAGTGATTTTATCATATGCAAGGAAATCAGCATTCTTACACCTTTCTAATGGAGCAAAAATCAGTTCACTGTGGTCTTTGGGGACTTTTGTCAATAAGTGCTAAAAGAATTTAAATAGTGTGATTCTTGCAACTCAATTTAATTTACAGGAAATTATTCGGAGGAGTAATCAGAAATGCATAGAAAAGTTTCTATACAAGAAGTATATTCAAGAAATGTTTATAAGAGATGTATGTATTCATTGATTAATTCTCTCATTTATAAATATGTATTGATCACCACTACATGCTGAATACTGACTGTTCTAGGTCTTCAGGGTAGGACAGTGATAAAGGCAGAGGACGTTCCTGTTCTTGGGGAGTTTACACTGCAGTATATGCATTTTTTGTGGGAGGAGAAAGGGGTGCGGACAGACAATAAACAAACTATACATATACATATGTACAGAGCCAGTTTGAAGATATATCTACATCTGTATCAATATAAGATATCAGATTGTGAAATATATGT
>NW_011889236.1:527125-546061 GCF_000151845.1 Pteropus vampyrus
GTTCCGTTGGCTTCTCATCTATCTGTGTGTCTAGGCCTTTGAGCACGCTAGTATTCCTAACTCTTGCCAGCAATGTTCGGGTCTTTGTGGAAATTTTTAAAAGGCAACTGCTCTTGGTGAATAACTTGCAAAAGATGCCCCTCCCTCTGGACTAACACAATCCATGGTGCAGATAATGGCTCTCAGACTTATTTAATTCTAACCCCACTGGCCCCCTTGACCTGAGGCTTTTTGTATTGCACAACCATGGATGGCCGCCTAGGTGCCTTGGGTTCTGCCCACGTGATCTTTAGACAACACAGACTTGCCTCTGATTCTGCCTCTAGCCTCACTACTCTGTCTGGCTGACACTGGGTTTGAGGCTCATTCTTTTTTTTCATCCTGTAAGAGCCTCTCCACGCCCCAGCAAAAGAGCCTGCAGACAGGACCAAGATCGATGCCCTCTTCCTCCCTTCTCTCTACAGAACAGACCAGATTCAGATGCATCTGAGGCGATTGGGGAGCGGGGGCTGAGCTGACACTCTCCCAGCAAAGCCACTATTATTTTGATCATCACTTAGTTCTTAGCAAGTAACTCAGTGCTGAGTTCAGTTGGGAGGATCAAAGCAGGGATCCCAGTTTCTTTGTCGTTTCCCTGCACTGCTGTGCATTCATTTCAGTTGTTCCTTTAGAGCAGAATTTAAGTTGTTTATTGATTTGAGCTGTAAATTGCCCAGTGATGCTCCAGGCAGGAGCCCAGATAGCAGTAAGAATTCCACCATACCTAGCAGTACCCCGCTCAACCTCTGAGTTATTTCTAGGTACAGTGACGATGTCTTAAGCATCATTGCTTTCAGATACCCTTTTTCCCATTTAAAGGGGTAGGTAGACAGTTACAGGGGGTCAAATATAGGGTGGTAGGGGGAGGGTGAAGGGGGTAAAGGGGATCAAATGGATGGTAGCTGAAGGAAACTGGACTTTGAGTGGTAAACACACAATAGAATATACAGATGTCAAATTATAATGTACACCTGAAAATTATATAATTGTATTAACCAAAGTTGCCCCAATAAACTTAAATGAATGAATGAATGAATGAATGAATGAATGAATAAGTAAAGGCAATGCGATTTGCCTTTCCCAAGAGTTCCTTTCATATTTTCATTTCAAGTTTGGTTTCCTCCTCTATGCGAACTCCATTTTTAAGGTTACATATTCAGCCCCTCCTAATGAAGAATCAATCGGAGATGAGGTAGTGATAAGATATGACTTTGTGATTTCGCAATATTTTTTTTCCTGCAACTTTAGGCCTTTTTCTTCTGTGGTCACCAATTAGGGGGACCATCTGATTTAATAAATATTTATCGAGCACCTAGTAGGTGTCAGCCACTGTTCTAGGTGGTTGGGATACATCAGTAAATGAAATAGACAAATCCCTGCCTTCATGGTGCTAATGTTCTCGAGAGAGAGACAGAAAATAACCAATAAGCACAATAAATGAGTAAAGTTCATGGTATACTAGAAGGTATTGAGTATTTTAAGGAAGAGTATAGTAGTGAAAGAAGGATGGGGAATACTTGGAGTCGAAGTGGTTTATAATTTTAAAGAGAGTGGCGAATCTCAGCCTCACTGAGGAGGTGATATATTGACAGACTCGAAGGAGGTGAGAAAGATTCAGATAAATGGATCTTGAAAGGTGGGGGAGAAGGGAAGACTTTCTAGCGTAGAGATAGCCAGTGCAAAGTCCCTGAGGCAGGAGTGTGCTTCCGATGTTCAAAGAGCAGCAGGGAGGCCAGGGGGCCTGGAGTGGAGTGTGTGATGGGTGGTGGGATGGAGGGGAGATGAAGGCAGGGAGGTCGCTGGAGACTGGATCTCATAAGGCCTTGAAGGTCATTGTAGGGATTTAGGCTTTTGCTCTGCAGGAAATGGAGAGCTGTCGAAGGATTTTGAACAGAAGAGTAAGATGGCGTGTTTGCATGTGGAGAGGATCCCACAGGCTACAGAGCGGAGAATAGACTGCAGAAGACAGTTGTAAATCCTGGATAGAGAAGATGGTAAGCGGAGAGCTGGAGGACATGATTGGGCTTCAGACATGGTTTGAAGATCCAGCCAACAGATTTGCTGGCAGACGAATGGTGGGAGCGAGCCAGAGAAAAGACAAAAACACGTGAGAGCAGAGAGGCAGGTTAGGCCTGGGCCACTGCAAGGCTGGACTTGCTGCCGGCCGAGGTGGGGAAGAATGTGGACAGAGCAGGTTCACTGGGGAGGATCAGCAGTTCAGTTTGGGACGTGTTAACTGTGAAATGTCCCCTGGATATCTGTTAGACAACGTGAGAACATGGAAAAGGTGGTTTTGAGGTCCAACAGGCCTTCACTGAAATCACCTCCCCACCACTGATTAGCTCCACGACCTTCGGAAAAGTACAGACATTTCCGAGTTTCAGAGTTTTATACTCCTGAAGTGGAGATAATTCTCTCCATGTGCGCTGCGCTGGAGGTTGAGATAAGGATGAAATAATGGAGCGGGTGTGTCATGGAAGCAAAGTGAGCTATAGAGGTGAGCGCCTGCTTATTTTCTTTCCAGAGGTCCAGGGGTTGATTCCAATCTCAACTCACAGACTCTCCAGTAACTCGCTTCTCCCACTCCGGGCCTTCGTTTCCTCAACTCCAGCGTCAGAGTTGACAGGAGTGAGCTTTCAGGTCTGTTTTGGCATTAAGGTTGCATGAGTGTGGGGACTTCAGGGTTAGACGAGCTCTGGCTTCCAGCTTGATAGTGTCTTGCCTCACACTGGGAATTCACACATACGTGTGTGCGTGCATGTGTGCGCACACACGCAGAGCCTACCCCACCCCGCTCTGCAGGTTTTCTCATGTTTAGACAGATCTCATCTCCCTGGGCCGGCCGGTGACTGCATCTGGCCAATCCCTTTTTAATTTAAGGTACACGGAGTGCTGTGCTGTTGGTCTCCTTCCTCTTTGGTCCATAGTCTGGCAGCCTGGCCCTTCCTGATGGCCACACCAGACAGAGAGAGCAGTCCAGGCAGCCACTACTGGCCCAGTATAACCACCATCACTGCCAAGGGAAGGAACTCCTGCCTCTTTGCAGCAGTTCCAATAAGAGAGGAGGTACAAAGAAAAGAAAAGAACATTAAAAATAAAAATAAATTTAAAAAAGAGAGGAGGTTATACATTGCAAATCTGGAACACCGTTTTATTTACACTGAAAGGCTCCCACGTCAGGGAAAAAATGACAAGTTTGCATAACTTCCAATGTCCTCTGACCTGGATTTTTGGCTCCCCCTCCATGTCTCCTCTGCCCCTCCCTTGAGGCACCTGCACCACCACCTGGGTGGTCCCTCTAGGCTGCCCCCTTCCAAGTGTCCCATTGTTCTTATTCATTCACCTCCTCTCAGGAGGTGATCCTGATGACAACTGCATGGCCCTTTTCTGGAACCGAATCACTTTCAAGTTAGTTGATTTCCTTGCAAACCACATTATGCTTCTTGATCCAGTTTTGCAAAGAGCCTGACGCTTCCTCTCTGTTCTGTCCCAACAACTGTTGGTGTTACACTGACTTACCTAGCTTTATTTTTGACTGTCTCTATAATGGTCCTCTTTCTTGGTGCTGGCCTGTTTTTCTTCAGACCCTTAAGTCTACTTGTTTATAAAATACTACTTGACCTGAACATGCTGGTATACTTTACTGTCAGTTATATTCTTTCTCACTTTACTCTTTAGCATCGCCCCCGGCCATCGTTGATCATAGCATTTACCACACTATGTCAGAATGGCCTGTCTGACCCACCAGATGGGTATCGGCCATCGCTGTGGGTGCAGCGACCAGTTCAGGGGCAGAAACCCATGGGAGGTCAGGGAATATTTGTAGAATGAATGAATAGATGGATGAATTAATAAATTAATAATCATATAGAAGAAAAGATGATCGTGAATTTTTTATGCTCCTACCCAAGAAAACACATAAACTTGTTAATGCCTTTGTGTCTCTCCAAACCTTAGTCCATCTTATAAAGCGCAGGTTATTTTCCTGACTGGGATACCTCTTGGGTCAGAAAAGCACAGTAGATCACGCCAAGAGGGCAAAAAGCCATCGTGACCAGGGTGTACAGAGCCACGGAAGCCGTGCCACAGCATCTTCGGGTCCCTGGGGAAGGATAGCCAATTGGATAATCTCTGACTTCCATCCTCCTGTCCTGAGTTCATCGACGGACTCACTGATGGACTCAGTCAGTCCATAGATGCTTCCTGAGCCCTGGCTTTGGGTCGGGTGTTGTGCTGCAAGGCACAGTTGCATTGCTGAGCATGAACAGAACTCCCTTCCAGATGCCGATTTAGCAGACAAGCAAACAGAGGGTCCAGAGGAGGCATCTGACACCAACTCAGAACAGAGGGAAGGCCGCCCAGAGGAAGTGATGTCTAAAGTGGGAAGAGTCAAAGTGAGGACAGAAAGGGGCACAGTGTCATGGAGAGACACGTGGGTTCCCTCTGGGGCCAGGGGGAAGAGATCACCTAATGTACCAAAGAGCACTTACTCCGGCTGGGTAATAGAATGCAAAAGGTGGAAGGGGGAATGGAAACTGATTTCTAGAGAGACTGGTTGACTGAGTGTAGCTCTCACCGCGAAAGCAACAGGGAGGCCTGAAGAGTTAAACAGAGAAGGGACATGATCAGAACTCCATCTCAGGATGCTCACTCTGGTTGCTGGGTGGAGGATTGTATGGGGACAAAAGTGATATCAGAATGGTCAAGGAGGCTGGTTGTCTGGGTAAGAGAGGATGCGGCTGCACTGGAGGGCAGGCAAGGGGGCCGGGAACGATGGGCAGATGTGAGAGATTTTTAAAAGGTCAAATGGACAGGCCTTGCCACTTGTTAGAGAGGTGTTGGCACACAACAGCCTATGGACCAAATCCGGCCTCGTGCCTGGTGCGTAAAGTTTTACTGGAACTCATTCACACAATGACAGATCTGAGTAGTTGTGACGGAGACCCTCTGGCCTGCACAGCCTGCAGTGTTTACTAACTGGTTCTTTATAGAAAATATTTGTCAATGCCTGAGTTAGATACAAGGCACGGGACAGGTGGGGGAGAGGAAGGATCAGCGGGTGACACTGGGTTTGGTATGTCAATGCCCGTTACATTGGGATGGAAACTAAGAAAGTAGAAGAGGGGCTGTTTTAGCCCTCTCAGCCGTGCTTCAGCCTTCTGAACTGGGTCTTGACTTTGCGTGGCTCTTCCCAGCCGCCTCCTCAGAAAAACTGGGCCCTCTCTCTTCCCTCCTATTCTCTCTAGCTGGCACTCCACTGGGGTTTGGCTTCTCTTCTAAAGCCGTGACCTTGGTTTCACTTGACCACAGTATTACCTGCTGCTCCCGTCCACTTTGACCAAAAGACTGAGCCTCTGGGCCAATGCCCACCTTCCTGGGCCTTTCCATGTACATGTAACCCCCATCTGGTTGGATCCAGCCATTTTCCAGCCTGGGCCAGGCAGTCCCTTGCCTCCCCCAAGCCCATCCCAGCTATGTTGCTAAAGTCCCAGCAATCTGTCTGTCTGCCTGCGCCTGCACCCGTGTACCAGGAGTCACTCAGGCTGACGCTGTCCTTGCTCACTCCCTCTACTCCAGCAAGGGCGACCTTCAGGGACATGGGCTGTGACTTTCTTTCTGTAAGGCACGTCACCTTTGGTAGATGTGTAAAGCCACTTTTCTACTTGTCCGAGTGACATTTTCATGAAGCTCAGAGTTATTAAGTGACATCTTTGGGTGCCTACTTTTTAACCAAAGTGGAGTAGGCTGAAAAATGTCAGGAGTGATAATGCACGGTTATGTCCTCAGTACCCTTTTAATTGGACACATGATGGAAATGGCGTACACCGCAGAGCCCTTTGCAAGGAATTGCCATTTAAAGAATTTATTTAGACTTACTGGTTTTTTCACCATAAACTCTGAGTGTCTTAAATAAAATACCAGCTGCCACAGCCCTCTGACTGACTAGGGAATGTCAAGGACTCGGCCTGTGATGCTCTGGCTGGTTCCGAGCCCCCCAGCCCATGTCAGCAGGCTCAAGGGTTCCCCAGTTTGGAAGCCCAGACAGCCCCCAGTCAGAGGGACGGGAGGGATTTGTGCTGGTCTACTCTGAGACCACTGTGCTGGGAAGGGGGCTGTTTCGCCTCCCACCCCAAACACGAGGGCCTCTCATGATCACTGTGTAGACAGAGGTTTGAATGGAAGGAAGGAAGGAAGGAGGGAAGGAGGGAAGGATGTAGGGAAGGATGTAGGGTCTGGTGAAGTCAGAACTTGGATCGTAGTGTAGTCATCTGGTCTATGCCCCCAACTGCACACCTGGGCTACAGGCTAGAATTTCTCCCAGAGCCTGAGATTGACAGATTCTGGCTTAATTCCCACCGGTGCTGTCAAATGGCCCCTCTTTATGAGATACCTCTCTGGGCCTGGCAGCTGTATCTTTCTCCTAGAAAAGCCCCTTTCTGCTAAGGAAGTCTATTTCATCCACACCATCATGGGCAGGGCAGTTGGAGGGACTCATTCTACCACTGGAGAGCCTTCCCGCACCAGCCCCAGTGGCCAGGGTACTTGTCTGGCCCAGGACAGGCTGGCTTTATACTGCCAGGGTCATTCCTCTCATCTTCCCACCCCTCATCCTCCTCGCAGGACCCCTTACCTAGACACTTCCTCTTCTTCCCAGTGTAAACATCCCACATCCAGCTCCAGGTGGTCAGAGGCCTCTGTCTCCTCCTTCTAGATGGATGTCATCCATCAGGACAGTGTCTTGTTTCTTATTCCCATTTTCTTATGGGTACCTTTCTCAGCAAACCTCCTACATCTTGTTCCTCAGCTCTTACAACGTTAATTAGTTGTTAATTAAAATAATTGTTACTTAATTGTTAATTAAATAATTCATTCTTTACTTTAGCAAATATTTGTTGAGCAAAGATGCTGGGCACTGGAGATCTGGTGGCAAGCAAGACATGTGGGGGCCTTGTTCTCATGGAGCTTCTGTTTTAATGAGGGAGGCAAATAGTTTGAAAAGACTAAGTACAGATTTTGTTCATATAAAAATTAATCTCTGCTATTAGAGGTAGATATTACCTCTGGGTGATTACCTTAGTGCTACTGACTGGAAGGGGCATTTGCGTGTAGGGCGGGGGGCGCTTCTAAGATGCCCTAGAATGCAAAGAATGTTCATTTCTTGTCCTAAGTGCGGTTGACACAGGTGTGTTTTGTTTGTGAAAATTCATAGAGATTATGCTATGTGTTGTTTCTATATGGATATTAAACTTTGATTAAGAGTTAAATAACTCATTAACAAGTTAATTAATTAAAATCATGGCAAGAGATATGAAGGAGGAGGGCAGGGTATGAGAAATGCACTTTGCCTGGATGTCAACGGGGACTTTCCTGGGAAAGCGGGTTTTTATGTGACCTCTGAAGGACAAAGGGGCATTATCTAGAATTAAAGGGGAAAGTGGGGAGAACATTCCGTCAGAGGAGCCAGATTGTACAGAAGCCCCAAGGTAGTCAGGAGCAGGGCCTGGTAGCAGAACCTGGAGAAAGACCTTGTAGCCACAACAGAGGAAGCACAGGTGAGGGGTGCCTGTGGGAGGTGAGGCCTGAGGGCAGCCAGAAATGCTGAGGGTCAGGGTAGGGACTGAACTATATAAATAGTTTCACTTACAAGGATGTCCTTCGGGTAAGAGCAATGGGAAGTCATTGAGGGTGCAGGCAGGGGAGCAATTCTTATTCTAACTCGTGTTCTAATGAATCCCTCTTGCTCCTGTGGCTGCCAAGAAGAGAAGCAGAGAGAGCAGCAAAGGGGCCAGGCATTCTTCTTCGGAGGGAAAGGGGAGTGGCCTGGACAGGGGTGTTGGCAGCTGAGATGGAAAGAAGTAGGCAGCCTTCCCAGGGCATGGGGTCCTCTTTCTGGAGCATCTACCAAGGATGTCCTGCAGCCTCTAGGAAAGCAGTTTGGGAAAATATATCAAGAACTTTCAAAACTGTCACGCCCTCTGACCCAGAAATTCCACTTCTGGAATTGTGTCCTAATAGAAATCTGAACTATATAAATAGTTTCACTTACAAGGATGTTTGTAATAGCTTACCTATTGCTACTGTAACAAGTTACCACACATTTAGTGGCTTAAAACGACATAGATTTGTCATCTTAAAACAATATAGATTTATCACCTTGCAGTTCTAGAGGTCAGAGGTTTGAAATGCATCCAACTGAGCTAAAATCAAGGTGTCAGCAGAGATGCTTTCCTTCAGGTGGTTCCAGGGGAGAATCAGGTTCCTCGCCTTTCCCAGCTGCTGGCGGCCCCGTGCATGCCTTGGCTTGCAGACTCATTCTTCATCTTCAAAGCTAGCAGTGTAGCATCATCAACCACCCCCCCCCTTCTCACTCTTCCTCTCTCCCTCCTCCTCACTTTTTCCCTCTTCCTGTCCCTTTAGTTCTCTCCCCCTCCCTCCTGACTCTATCTTTTACTTATAAAGACCCTCATAATTACATTTGGTCCACCTGGATAATCCAGGCTAATATTCCCATTTCAAGATTCTTAACTTTTAATTGCCTAATTAACTTAAGTAATGAACTAATCTGCAAAATCCCTTTGAAAATGGGAGGTAACATATTCATAGGATTCTGGGGATTAGGACATGGATGCAGACCCTTTTTTTGTGGTAGAGGGAGGCATTTTTCTTTTCACCACAGTAACCATTACAGCATTGTTAAAATGAAGGTCAGAAACAACCTAAGTGTCCCATAGAAGAAAATGGTTCAATAATCTCTTCCTCCTCGTCACTTCTGCCACTATTAAAATGTTTATGAAGACCTGCATATAACATGGACCCTGCTGATGCTGTACTATTCAGTAGAAACTGTGCAAATTTGAAAAAAGTATTATGTGTTAAAAAAAAAAAGTAACTTCCACAGCTAAAAGCCTTTTTAAAAGAAAGGGTTTATTAGGCCATTGCTAGAAAGAAGAAGAAAAAGAAGAAAACTAGCCTTGGGGCATGGAGTCTAGACCAGGGATCCCCAACCCCCGGGCCACAGACCAGTACCTGTCTGAGGCCTGTTAGGAACTGGGCCACACAGCAGGAGGTGGGCAAGCGAGCGAAGCTTCATCTGTATTTGCAGCCGCTCCCCAGCACTAGCATCACCACCTCAGCCCCACCTCAGATCATCAGGCATTAGACTCTCATAGGAGCACCGGTCCCTGGTGACAAAAAGGTTAGAGGTCATTGGTCTAGGCCACCAGCAGCAAGGCTAGGAAACAGACAACATGTCCATTGTCCTGGAGTTTTGCAAGCATTTTTGTACATCCGGTAGAGGGGAGAAAGTTGTAGGCAGTTCTGAAAGGATTTACAGTAGCTATAGACAAAGGGGGCAGGAGAAGGTGAAACAGGGCTAGTTCTGGAACAGGTGCAGTCGAGTCCACAAGGAAGAAATATCCACTCCTGTGGATTAGCCGTGGGCAACAGGTTGTACAGTTCATGTGCAAATGAGAAGCAGAGGCTCCTGGGATTCGATGATGCCTGGCTATTCTCTCTTTTGGATAATCTTGGAAATTGCCACTTGGAAATTAATCCTAAATTCCAACAGATACACAGGAATATGAGCAGTCCTTTGTCAGAGCTGGTTCATAGCTATTATCAGGCTAACTGTTCTGTCTCTTTCTCTCACTCTCTGGCCACTGTAATTTTAATTTAAAGCATTTCAGAATATTTTTCTTGTCATATGCTTTGTGTAATGTGTAAAAACTTTTAATAATTATTAACAAATAGGATTGCAAAGAAATAATGGTTTACATTTGTTAGACCTGGTCATTGAATGATGTGCATTCATTTGTTAGTTTTGAACTTTCTCCATTTTTTTCTATAATAAACATTTATTTGTTAGTTTTGAACTTTCTCCATTTTTTTCTATAATAAACATATTGATCGTTTAAAAATCTATCAGCATGGGAGGGAAGGAAGGAAGGAAGGAGGGAAGAAAGGAGGAAAGAAACAAACCTGGAGTGGGTGTAGATTAGAAGCAACTAGGAGAGGTTCTAAAGACTCTCTGGACCCAAAGCAGTGGTTGACTGGATGCTATGATGGTTCTTAACTTCCCATTTACCTATTAAAGTCAAGGTGCTAAGCATCTGTGTGGGGTGTGGGTGAAGGTGATAGACAAAGTACATTGTCTGGCTTGCTTCCCTACTGGAGACGATGATGTTCCTTGGTTGTGTGGTCAAGTTGCTATGCAAAGTTTATAATAGTATTTCTGCAGATATGGTCTGAGACATGTAGTAGGAGCTCCGTGATGACAGACTGTATACCCACACAGCTTATACGACCTCACTGAGTGGTCCCAAGCAAGGGTGGCCGGGCAGTAGGTACACATGGACATCTTTAGAAGTGTGCAGCATGAATTTACAGCAAGTCAGTTCCATCGACGTTCATTTTTATATGCAGTTAAAACTACTTATTAGTAATCTACAAAGTTACTTGGTTTATTTATAAAGGAAATGAAAATTTGTGTTCTTGAACTAAAATTAGTTGATTAGTAGAGCTTTCTGATGATCTAATTATTATGCTCAAAGTCTTGCCAACACCAACGCTCAGACATCTTAAAAAGGTACCAGTAAATATACACACTTACAAACAGTGGTGGTCTCCCCAAAGGGCATTTTGTTGTACATCCTAAGTATGATCTTGAATTAGTTGTAATTTTCAGTAACTCTTTTTTCTTGCACTAATACAACTACAGGATTAGGTTTTATTTTTGTTCTTGTGTGATTGCTGCATTGTTACAATTTTGATCATTCTGTCCACGTTCAATTTTATATACCACCAAATTCATTGCTAGTTAGAAAGTGAGACAGGGAAAAATAGATAAGCTGTAGTGTCTTTTACCTTGTTTATTCAAGATAGCTGCAGGCAGAAAAGTTTGGGACCCACCAAGGTAGGTGACTAACTCAAGCCGTAGGAGGTGCCAAGTATGATGACAAATAATGTGTTTTCTTGGAAAATCTTTGGTGACATTTCCTGGAAATATCTAAATGTCAGAGTCAATGGAGTATTAATTACAAGGCTCTCACCTGGGTAATTAAGCAATAAAGGCCCATCAGGCAGTGCATTTGTGGGTGATTAGAGCTGTGTTTGGTGGAGTCAGAAACTTGCAGCTGAAGATTGAGTGGTTTTCATGACCTGAGAGACGCATTAATCACCTGGAGCTCCCCTACCTGGTGGATTTGGTTGCTTATTTGGAATGACATTCGCACATGAAAGCGAGGAATATCTGTACGTGCTGAGAGAGCTCCAGAGTCAAGGATAGTTACTCAGCAAGGACAAGCAGGTTTCCAGGTGTAATATCCTGACGCAGTATAGCATCTGCCCAAAGGTCACCTTTGTGCTACTTTCAGGAGGTACAGATGGGAGAGATGCCCCAAACACCGATGACACACGCCGGATGTCCTGCCAAGTGTAAATGAGCCTTTCAAAGGATGAAGGGAGACAATGTGAAACAGTAGAAGCATAGCAGTTTTAGAGACAGTTTAGAGACAGACAGCTCTGAATTTAAATACTAGTATCTGCCCTTACTGCAAAATGTTGGCCAAGTTACTTAATCTTGCTAATCTTCAATTTCCTCTTCTGCAACGCGGGCATATTGGCTTGCCTTAGTCAGCTATTCCTATGTAAGGAGTCAAGCACGAAGGCGCAGTGCCATGTAACAATGGGTAATTTTTTATTGTAGTTTTTAAAAATTTATTTTTCAATTACAGTTAACATATAATATTATATTAGTTTCAGGTGTACAACATAGGAAATACAGTTAATAATATGGTAATAACTGTGTGTAATGTCAGACTTACTAGATGATCACTTCACAAGGTATATAAATGTCTAATCACAATGAGCATTTATTTAGCTCACGTATGTGCAGGTTGGATGAACCCGGCTGAGTTTGTTTACGCATCTGCAGGTTGGCTGGGGGTCAGCAAGCCAAGGTGGCTGAGCTGGCTCCGTGTTTTTGATGTAGTTCTGTTGATCTGCATCTGTTCTTGTGTCTCCCTTTCTTCTCTCGGGACCAGTGAGCTGAGCTAGCGAAGGCTTGTTCTTCTCATGGTGAAGGTAGAGGCATCGAGGGTGAGTGGAAACATTCAAGACCTCTGAGAACTAGAGTCAAAACTGGCACACTGTCACTCTGCCTTATTGTATCAGCCAAATCAAGTCAGAAGGCCAAGCCCAAGGGCCATGCCATTCCTTCAATGAGAAGAACTCGAAAGTCACTGGACAAAGGGCACTGATAAAGGGAGAGTGAAAATTTTAAGCCAGTAGTACAGTCTACCACATAATTCTTTTATACACTGCTATTTTTTTGGAAAGGGACATATTTTATGTGTGCTGGACACAGAGTTCTGGACAAGGCACCTTCATACACCTTAGAGACTAGTGAGCATGTCAGACATTAAGCAGATAATCATGTACATGTACAACAATGAATTATTTTGTCATAAATATTGCAAAAGGAAAATAAGGGATGCTAATAGGGACTTCTAATAAAGGGCTCTAGAGTAAAATCTTAAGCAGAATACCTGGCACATGGTAGGCGGGCAGTAAAGCCAGGCCGCTGTATACAGATATGTGGGACATGCATTGCATAAAGACTCCCAGCCGAGGTGGGGTGGGATGCATGCTCTGCTTGCCAAGCTTTGCATGCTGGAACAAGGTTGTGAGGCAGCCCTGCAGTAAAGGGTAGTGTCCTTCCTGCCCATCCCCAAACATCTCCCCAAGTTTATGATGCAGCATTTGTCGAAAGCTCCCAATGAGTCTTATGTGAGCCTTACCTGGAATTCAGAGTCCGAATGGTCTGCTGAACTGGTCATCTAGTGTCCTGCCTTCCCAAGCATATAATAGCAGGAGTTGATACACACGGGGGCCCAGGGGTCCTACAGGTCTAAAGAGAAGAAATGTCTGTGGAGGAGACAGAGGGCTTTGGGTCATGGCCTCTGGATCATGGTAACTGTCTTCAAAGGGGACTTATAAGATCTTGAGTCCACGTCCTGCCAACTCAGGACCAAGTGATAAGGTGTGAAAGAACACCGAAGGCCTAAAGAGAACCCACCACCATTTGGCATCACAGAGATCTACCTCTTGGGTGCTCGCTGGGAGCGAAGTAGAGAATGAGGCAGGCCCCCTGAAGAGGAGCAGGCAGAAGTGGGTTGGTAGACTGGATGCAAGCTTAGTCAGTTGGCTGATATTCATGTGATAGCATAGATTATTAGGTGTTTCATTTAGGGCCTTCCTAAGTAATGCTGTTGTTCCCCACATTTCTTGTGACTTTGATCATTTCATGTCTTTATTCAGCAACTATTTATTGGGCACCTATTGTATGCAGGACTATGATGTGTACTTTAGATACAAAAATGAACAAGGCAGGGACTCCCTGCCAGATGTCTTGCAGTCTGTTAGGAAAGGACACATTGAATATCTGATTTCATGGTGAATTATTTATTCACAGTAATTGTTACCTTATGTATCTGAGGCCCACTTTTCTCATCTCTGAAGTTGAAATAGCTCTAAAATGGTCTCCTCCTCAGGTTGTCATAAGGCTATGTAAAGTGCTTAGCACAGTACCAGCATGTAGTAAGAACTGACATAGTCTTACCCCTGGATGATTTCAGGACACTTGAAGGATCCTGGGTTTAGTGGCTCAGACAGTACTCTGTGGGTTGGGTAGGGGTGCTTCTGACCCCAAGCCCTAGTACCAACAATTGGACTTCAGTTTACAGCAGTTCGTTTGAGTTCTGGCATTCAGCTCTTATTTGAGGTCCAACCCAGAGGGGCATGGAAGAAATTGGATTTATTTTTATGACAGTTCTTAGTGGAGACTGGTGATCAATCATATGTCAAGATGTTGTTTTGAAAGGAAGCAGGTTATAGGTGGACTTCGGAGACCCTGCTCCACTTACAGAGTGAGCAGTGATAAACACATCACTTATTCTCTCTGCTCCTCAATTTTCTCACCTGTAAAGTGGAGGATAATGATACCAACCTCAGGGGGTTGTGCTGAGATTCAATGAAATAAAAGGCATGAAAGCCCCCAGCGCTCGCTTGCCTGGCACCCAGCAGGCACCCAGTGAATGGAAGCTCCTGTCTTTGGGTGTTCCATGGAGGGCATTGAATCGACTATTTAAGCCCTTTTGCCACATTGATACTAATTAGGATAATCACAATAATGAGACTAAGTACCATGTATCAATGCAGACACTGTAGTCTCCCAGAAAAATATATCACAACCGTAAAGTAGGCCTGATGTTCGATAAACCCTTTGCAACTGATTAATCATCCCCTACATCTGTGCAGTACTTCAGAGTTAATGAAGCAGTCCCACTCTCGTTGGCGTAGTAAACGTTCACGGCAAATAGGTGAGGTTGGCATTAACTCGTTGGAAGGATGTGTCTGAGCACCATGAGGAATGCTGTAGCTACAAAGGAGACAAGGCTCCTGACTCAGGGAAGACTTCATGCTGGTTTGGGAAATGGGCGGGTCTGTTGGTTGCTTCTCTTGAGAGTGACAGGAGAAAGGAGTATACAGTGGAGGGTGCCAACCCTCCCCTCCCCCACCCCAGGGATCCCAGAAAGCTTCTTAGTGGAGGAAATGTTAAACCTGAGTGTTGAAATGTGACTAGGAGTTTTAGATGTGAAGAGGACTGTATTGGTTAAGATAGGCTGGACTGCAATGACAAATAACCCCAGGCCTGTAATGGCTTAATGCATTTGAAGTTTTTGTTATTTTTAATAAACTTTTAATTTTGGAATATTTTAGACTTACAGGAAAGTTGCAAATGTGGTGCAGAGAGTTCTCATCTCCTCTCCACCCATTTTCCCCCAGTGTTAACATCTCACATTCCCATGGTACATTTGTCCAAGCAAAGACATCGGCATAGGTAGGTTACTATTAATGAAACGCAGAGTTTTGCTCACTCTGGTCAGGTAGACAGGAGATGAATAGGCCTCTGCTGATTCTCTCAGGGATCTAGGTGGACAGAGATCCTGAGAACCTCAACACATGGCTTCTCGGGTTGCTCTGGTCGACGCCACCCCAGCAAGCTGCAAGGGAGGAAGAGCGTGGAGGGGGGCGTGTGGCATGCTTTAAGGGCTTAGTGACGTTCCATCCATCCCTTTTGTCTCATTTCATTCGTGAAAACCAGTCTTGAAGGTCTGTACCTTCTGCTCGATTTTGCTATGACACTAAAACTGCTCTAAAATAATTAAAGTCTATTGAAAACAAAACAAAACAAAACAAAAAAACTAGTCTTGAGGCCACTCATTGCCAAAACAGGTGGAAAATATCTGCTTTGTGTAACTGGTTCTTAGCCATAGCTGTATGCCATGGAAGAGAAGAATGAATTTGGTAGAGAGCTAGTTGTCTGTGCCACAGGAGGATATGGCAGTGTATTTGAAGCAGGAAAAATTGCATTAATAAAAGAGAGAAAGGGCAAATGCTGTTGTTATTGCTGTTTCATAGGTGAGAAGGTCACAGGACTCAGCCCAGACGGCATAGTGATTAAGCAAGGCTGCGGGAGCTCAGCCCCAGCTCTGCCTTGGCGGCCAGGCCAACATTGATCCAGAAGGCGGACAGACCAGATGAGCCACAGAGACGCATTACCATCTCATACGTTTCTGTAAGGGCATTTTATATGAAGTTTTACAGCTGTTCAATGTAGGAGGAAGGCTTTCTCCCAGATTCCTTCAAAGAGCAAGTGATGAGAAAGGCTATAGATGACTTTTCCTACCCAAATTGATTTGCTTTTCCTACCAGGCTCCAGGCTGCATCCATGCCCAGAGGCTCAGTCACAGCTGGACACAATGGGAATGGCTATGCATTAGAGACGGTGTGTCTGCCTGTCATCTCACATGTGATGCCAATGTCTGTTTATTTCTAGCTAGATGGAATATAATTGCTCCCTGGGCTGACAGTGACAAATGGTGGTGTGGGGAGTACACTCCACTGAGTGATGAGATGGGCTTGTGCACCTCGACTAACAAAAACCAGCCCTGTCAGAAAGCAACAGGGGGTTTGCTTCTCAGCTTGAGGCCTCACAGGCACAGGAAAGTTCCAGGAGGGCGGGCTCTGAGCTGCTTCTAGAGCTGGTGTCTGCCTTTTGGAGTACGAGGGACAGCCTAGGAATGTTCCATTATTGTCCATACCCAGCCATGACGTCAGGGTCCTGGGACACATGTTGTAGCTTGATCCACATTGGAACACTGTGCCTAATTCCTCTGTGTGGTCATCTACATGGAAATGGCTTTATTGGTCTTTTCCTTCTTTATTTAAAAAATAATACATGCCCTTTGGGAAAAATTCAGGCAGTGCAGAAGAGCGAAAGCAGAAAGCAGAGCTGACCCCAAATGCTTCTAGCCAGACCGAACCGCTTTGGGATTTTGCTTTTTTTTTTTTTCTTTATGTGGATGAGACTGGCTACCAGGTGATCGTACAGCCAGGTCGCACTTTTCAGCTCCCCACTTGCAGTCAGGGTGGCCACGTGGTTGCATTTTAGCCAGTGGTATGTGGGCAGCAATAAGTGTGTCACCTCCAGACCTGGCTCTTAAAAATGCCCCACACCCACTGTCTCCTCCCTCTTCTGATGGCCAGGTGCAGAGGACCCAGAGGAAGACTTTAGGGCACTGAGGACAGTAGAGCCACTGATAGAAGGAGGCTGGGCTCTTCAATGACCAAGCGAAACAGGGCCTCCCTGCCAACCCATATTTGGCCATGATAGGAGAAAAGAATAGATCTTTCTTGTGTTCAGTCTCAGGTTACAGATGTCAGCCCACTCTGAATAAAACCCCCTCGAAACACTTACCGTGGGCCCTGTGTGCCTGTGCATACACACCCACATGTAATATCATGGAGTCCTGTCTTTACTTATTCTCTGCAGTCTGGTTTAGTCTCTCAAAAATGGTGTGACCACCTATCCATGATAAATGTAAATTTACCCAATCACTTTAATGTCTGCATATTATTTCATTATATGTATGTACCATAATTTGTTTAAACACTTCTCTAATCCTGGACATTTAGGTTGCTTACAACTTTTAAATTTTATAAGCACTTCTATTATGAACGGGCTGGTACCTGTCTTTGTCTATGTTTCCAACTATTACCTTAGGACATATTCTTAGAAATTGAATTACTTGACTATATTTAAATGGTTTTTGCTCATCATAGGAATAGTTTCTTGGAAAAGAGGCATTGATTTATAATTTCATCAAGAGTATATGAGAGACCCAATTTCCCCAAACCATCGACTGCCTGAATACTAAGCTGATAAGTGAAAAATAATAGTCTTTTTTTGTTTTAATATGTTGCTCTTTGTTTATTGATAGTTTTGAGCAACTTTTTTCACGTTTATTGGACCCTTATATTACCAACTGTCTCTTTCTGTTGAGGCTTTGCATATTTCTTATTATTTTGTAAGAGCTTTTTGCAAATTAAGGATAATATATTACTAATATGTCTATCAATTTTATTTTGTTTTAAACATATTTTTGTTCTCTATAGTCTTTTTTCTCTTAGAGAAGTTTTTAAGGGTTATTTCAGTCTTCTTTCCTTGTTTTTAGCATTTTACTTTTAGGGAACTAAGGTCACAATATGAAAATATTCTCTAGATTTTCTAGCATTTTTCTTTTTCTTTTTTACTTTAACCTTTCATCTTTCTGGAATGTATTTCCATATAGAAGTGATGTAGTCATCTGGCTTTACTTTACTCTAAAGGCTAGGAAGGGAGATAGAACCAGGCATGTTCAAAGCACTAAGAGAAGCTTGAGATGGCTGACCTGTAGCACAGATGGATGCAGGATCTGTAACACTGAGGCTGCCAGATCGTCAGGGCCAGGTAATGAAGGCGATGGACATGGCATACATGTCGATCCCAGGTGCCTGTGGGATACCCATGTAATGCTGTTGGGGAACTTAGGTGTAGAATGAAATTGATGCTTAGCTCTCTAAGACAAGATTTTGGAATAGATTCAAGAGAAATAAGTGCAATGTCCGCAAACATTCCTGCATAAGAATGTTCAGAATGGCTTTATTCATAATAGCCTCAAACTGGAAACAACCCAACTGGCCATCAACAGGAAAGTGGATAAACAAATCATGATATTATATCTATACAATGGAATGCTACATAGCAATAGAAAGAGACAAATTATTGGCACACTCAATACTGTGGCTTGATCTCAAAACCATTATGTTGAATAAAGCTAGACACATAAGAGTGCATACCATATGATTCCAGTTATATGACATCCAAGAATAGGCAAAATTACACTAACGCTGATAAAAGTCAGAGTAGTAGTTACCTATGGGGGTATAGTATTACCTGGGATGGGGAACGAGGGTACTTCTGGGGTGACAGCAATAAATGTTTTCTATATCAGTTTGGGTGGAAGTTATGTGGATATAGACATATATAGAAATTGATGAATTTGTACACTTAAGATTTGCATATTTTACTGAATACAAATTATAACTAAAAAAAAAAAAAAAAAAAAGAAAGAAAGAAAGAAAGAAAGAAACCATCCTGGGAATGCACAAAAATGTTCAACTTCATTTTACAGCTGAAACAACTGAAGCTCAGAGAGGTGATGTGATTTGTTCTAAGTCGATGTTTCGTAACAGGGCTGCCTGATGATAGAATTGTGGTTTCCTCCAGCGTCTGCAGGATCCAGCCCCTGAGAGGGCCCCAGGGGGACCACAGCCAGTATCAGCACCGCAGCCAATGAGACTGCAGTCCCAACAGAAATCTGGCATGTTAACTGGGGAAACTGAGGCATGGAGAGCCTGTCGGCATGAGCTATAAGCACATGTGTCTTTGGGGTTCCGGAGCATTGTTCTGATTTTCCTGCTCCCACGACACATTTAGCTTGGCAAAGGCAGGCC
>NW_011889236.1:547336-567077 GCF_000151845.1 Pteropus vampyrus
TGCACACATCTTGGGGTCTCAGGTACATGCAGATGGCACGTTCAGTGAGTTGGCCAAGGGAGTTAAATAAAGGGGTATCTACAAAGATGAAAACAGTGATTCTCAACTAGGAGCAGTTTTGCCTCCCAGGGGACATTGGCATTGCCTGGAGATATTTTTTTGGTCACAACTCAAGGAAGGAACAACTGTCATCTTGTAAACAACAGTCAGGCAGGCTGTGAAACATCCAACAATGCACAAGACCCATCCCTCACCCCTCCCCCAACACACACAAGGAATTATTCAGCCCCAAGTGCCAATAGAACTGAGGCTGAGAAACTCTGCTATAGAAGAAAGTTGTCACTTTTCAAACTGTGAAGAAGCAGGGAGAGAATGATTGCCCCAACTTCTCCACCTAATCTCCTGCCTGCATCTTTTATTGGTTGAACCCAGTGAGGAACCAGTAGGGCAATCTGTAGAAATTAAGTTCCCTAATGCAGGTTGTTGATGCCAATATCTATTATAAGGCAAGACAGCCAACATTCTAAGGCAAAGGGACCAGACTCAACCCATTGCTCCCAGTGAGCCCGGTCCTCCTCAGACAGCAGACAGGTATTCAGCACCCCTAGGCTGTCCTTTTTGTCTTTGCTTCTGCTGATGCTCTTTTAATGATTGCTTTTAAAACGAGGGCACGCCTTGGGGGTGGGAACTTTATCTGGATTTGAGGAAGAGAGAGTGTGCAGGATGGAGGGAGAGAGCTCCGAAATGTTGCTGAAATGTCTCATGTGGATTTTCATACAGTTCGAAATCTTCTCACCTCCTACCCGGCTTGGATGAGAAAGTAAGAATTAAGGAGCTGCAACATTTTTCTAGCACAATGAACTTTAAAAATGGAATCACTGTGCAAAGCAATGACTGATATTTCAGTAAACAGGCTGAGTACAATTGCATTATGGTTATTTCAGCTTTGACATTTCTTTGCATTTAGAATAGCATTGGCAGGGATGTTTAGAGACAAAGTTGTTCTCTCGTCTCAGTGCTCAGTTTCTTCAAGTAAGGGGTCAAAAGCATCAAGGGAAGAGACTGTAACGTCAGGCCATGCTCTTCAGCTGCTAGGTATCATTCCATTCTCTTCCTGATTACATACAGCCATCCCTTAATAATAGCTGCATGCCTTTAGACACCATGAGGCAGAAAATAAACATATGTTGGAAATCTATTAAATGGATGTATTGAAAAAAAAAAAAAAGATAGCATGGGGGCAAGGAAACATAGGTTTGTTGCTTACCTAGTAGGTGCCCTTTGATAAGTGCTTATACAAATTATCTTTGTTACTAGCACCAGAAGCTTCCTGTATACACTCTCACATCTCTGTAACCATGGCCTCTGGGCTCATAAAAAGGAAGGTGGTGAAGACAACATCTAGGTTGGTGTGTAGGTTCTCAGGGGACATATATAGCTTGCAGTTCCTGCACACATCACAAAGCAGGCAATGTGGCGTTGAACATTAAGTCCTCCTCAGGAGGCATCATTTGCAAAATTTATATAACTTAAGGTCCCTTCCATACCACAACAAATTTCCCAATACCTCTGACTTTGTATCCCAAAGCCGACTAGCTTTACATCAGCCATAAACTGGCACTGGACACTTTAAGATGAATGGACATACTACATTGTACATGGTTATATCAAATCATAATTCATAAAGAAATCACTCCCATCAAGTAATGATAAGGGTATCAGTAAATCCATGAGGGTGAGGTAGGTTTCACATTAGTAGACCCCCAGTTCCATCTGGGAGTTTGCTGAGTGTGTTAGTCATTCCTACCTGGAGTTGGCCTCCTTGCCTACCTTCTTCCCAGGAGCTATGGAATGGATCCCAGTCCTACCCCTCTGTGCCACATGAGTCCTTTTCCCTCTTTATGGGTTTGTCAAACCAACAGATACAGTACTAACCGCCTTTCAATTAAAGCCTGATTGATTTAACTGAAAGGATATTTGTATGTGAAATGGCTGAATGTGTTGGCCATGGAAAAGGTCTTGTGGGTCAGATGAATGGCTGTTCCAGCCTTCCTGATCATCCTTGCCTAGGCATTTTAGGATAAGAGCTAGTCTCCAGAGTTTATCCAAGGTGGAAGAAATTAGGTGAGGCAGACTTTTCTAGTTCTTCACTATAACAATGCCACCATTTTCTTTGTATGACTTTTTTTTTTTTTTAAATAATTTCATACAACCAGAAGTTACTGCCCTAGCCATTGATTGTCTGGACTCATTGCTCTCCCAATCACCGGGAAGCAGAAATGGGTGTGAGACTGGCTAATGGTTTGACCTCTGGTAGCAGGGTTGTCTGGCTGCCTGATATTGGTCGGTGTCATGAGAAGTGGGGTTATGCACTGGCAGAGGGTTGGGACTCTAGGGGAATACTGCATCCCTACTACCTCTCTCTGACTATGTGACCTCCTTATGATCTGGTGGACTGTTTTGCTGGTTACAGAGACTCCCTTTACAGAGCAAGTGGTAAGAACAGAATTGCTATTCTATACATGCAGACTGAAACAATGCTGAGCATTTGTGGGGTTTGTTTGGAGAGCAGGCACTGACTCCTTGTTCACTGCTATATTCCCAGGGCCTGGCACAATAACTGACATGTAGTGGACACCCAATATACAGTTGAATAAATAAATGAATCAGTGAGTGAGTTCTGGGGAGAGTACTTCGTACAAGCCTTTGAAGTCGTTACTCAAGACCACACAGCTTTTCCATGGAGGAGCTGAGCTTCCAACCCTGACTCTCCTCTCTCTGTCATGCTAGGTTGCCACCTGTGTTTACAGGATGCTAGTCTCTCCCAATTGGGAAAAGATCCAGCAGAGCAGAAGTACAGGGGAGAGAGACACACATTCCTTGTCACCTGGGTCATTGTAGTCTCCGATCCTGGTGGGGATAGCTCTATCTGAATGAAGACACACCATGACATGAGGCTTCCTCATGCACATTGATCTAGCTTCTCCATGTCCATCAGCAGCTGCTTTTCCTGTCACCAAGTTAGGGATGAACCAGTTAAGCAGTAATGTTCATTGAGCTTCTGTAAACCAATCACAATACACAATGTGTCTGGTAGACAATAATCATGGTCCTGTGTCTTCATGGAAACCTACATGGAGGACAGAGCTCCACGGTACACTCAGGTTCTGAGATGAGAAAAATCCTTGCTTCTGATCTTGCTTTTCTAAGTGAGGAGACCTTCTGAGAGTTATTTCGTATCTCTGAGCTGCAATTTCCTTATCTATATTACAAGAATAACAAACCAACTCAAATCATTGTTATGAGGCTTGAATAATCAAACATATAAAAATTCTAGTGTTGTGGTAATATTCCTGGATTTAGAAAATCAGGGTTTGTACCATGAACATCCACTCCCTTCATGATTTTAAGGAAATTGCTAAGTTCCAAGCCTTAGCCTTCTGCTCTGTAAATGGGAGGTGATGATAATCACTATCCTGCCTTGTCTCATAGGCTTATTGCGAGATTTGCGTGAGCCAGAAATGATGATGAGGAGATGGAAGAATTCAGCTGCAGACACAGTCACACTTGCCTTCCGTTGCAGGAGGGAACCATGTGCCTAAGTGACTTGGGGCTGGTTTGACTGTTGGGGATCCTTTGCTTTAAGATCCCACATAGAAAGAGAGAGAGGATGTACAGCTGACCAGGATGGAGAAACATTGTGACAGTGTGACTTCTGTGATCTGAGCTCAGCAATTTAAGTCCAACAAGCATCCAACTGAGGCTAAAAATTTACCGCTTGTAACAATGCTTAATGATTCCCATCATTGCTTCGGTTTATGGAACTGCGCTTCTCATCCCAAATGCAAGTGCTTCTATAATTTCATTTCAGTATTCTGTTTTCACAGAATAATAATGAATGACAACATCGAAAAGAGATTTCAAATATTCACTTATTCCAAATCTATTTCTTGCATACCTACTTAGTGGTTGGCACTCTAGTAGGCAGTTGGGACCTGGTGGTAAGCAGTGAGAACAATTTGTCCCTCATGGAGTGTACAAATGCTTTGGGGAAATAATCGCATTAATAATATTGTGCAAAGGAGTGATGCAGCCAACATTTAACTGGTGGATGGCAAAAGATGCCATCGTGTGATAGCTCTGTTTTTTTTAGAATCTGTTAATGCACAAAGCTTAAGTTTTACAGAAAAAAAAAAAAAAAGGTTTCTGAAGTATGTTCCTGAATAGTATACCAGAGGGAGAATTATTCAAAGTTGAACAAACAAAACTCAAGGACTGCCGGTGTGTAATTATGAATTCTTTTCTCTTCTTCCAAGAGCTTTTTCTGTCTGAAAATGCCACACATATTTTCTTACCTTAGATAAAGTGACTCCAGGATCAAGGAACACCCAGGCCTGCTTTTTCTAGCACTTTCCGTGGCTCTTGATGGTGTTTTCTACTCTGTTCTACCAACCAGAAACCTTGGCATCATCCCAGATTCTGCCCTCTATCCACCCCACATTCATATAGCTACTTGGGCCCATCAATTCCACCTGAAATGCTAGGATACTCCTGTATCCACAGCTTCCCCTCCAGCCCACTGCTGCTATATGCTTAAGGGAAAAACTAACCCCCATCCTAGAATATTGTAGCAACCTTCTTGCTGGAGTCTCAACCCAATCCTGGCTTCCAGGTGATTCTGCAAAACTGATCTGCCCATTTCACTCTGCTTCAAATTCTGTGGGTTAGAGAGGAAAAGTGAGTGTATAGGGGAGGGACATTTTTAAAGTGTGTAGGAAAGTAAAAGTAAAGGCATGGGAGAGAAAGAAAGCATTTGTGACAGAAAATGAGAAAGAAAAAGTGTGTGGGAGGAGAGAGAGAGAAAGGAAAAGAGCACGCGAGAGACAGAATGTGAAAATGGTCTGAGGAAAAGTTAACAGTGACGTGAGAAAGAAAAGTGCGAGGAAAGAGAAACTGAACATTAGGGGATGAAAGTAAACTGCGTGTGTCAGGAAAAGTGTGTAAGAGAAAGAAAAAGTGCACGAGAGAAAGAAGGAGAAAGAGAAATTGAGTGTAGAGAGAAGGTAAAGAGTGAAAGAGAGAGAGAGAGGGAGAGAAGTTGAGTCGAGGGAGAGAGAAATAGTATGAGTGCGTAAGAGAGAAGTAAAAGTGAGCGAGAGAGAGAGAGAGAGGGAAAGTAAATACGAAGCTGAGAGAAATCGTTGCAATAAAGATGAGAGAAAAGAGGGAGGGAGTGACAGCGAAAATGAGAGACAGATTGACGTCATATTCCAAGCTCGCGTGTGCCTGGAGCCCCTTTCTACAGTTTTCGGCAAGGTAACAGATCTGCTTTTCGTCTTAATCCGATTTCTTTTTTTAGAAAATAGAAGACCTGGCTCACACAGTATCAGAAGCAAGGCGTATGGCAGTTGTGTCCTACGGAGGCTTTAGAAGGTCAAATTTAAAGCGTCCACGACTTATGATTTGGGGACGGGATGAGGGGTGTTATTTAGAGATGAGTTATGTCATGATACTAGTCACCACTAAAACAAGGAGCCTTACCCACTCTTGGGACTCCAGTTACTTGGTATGGAAATGCAGGTTGCTGGGTTGTCCTAGAGAAAAACAGGGAGGATGGTACCAGCTAAACCGCGTCTGACTTTCAATCCACATTTCTTAAGCAGAAGATACCGATTAGGTTTCTATTTCGCTCCTGCCCCAATTAAGCTTTATGTGCACAAAGAATTCTTGGTGGAAGTGTGAACAAGTGCAGGAGACTCTGGCATAAGCAGAGATGTAAAGTATACCCATGAACAGCCTACTTTTCTACATGTTATCTTCTGTTTGTCTTCTGTTGCTATTGATTGGCTTCAGATGGAAGGTGGAATGTAAGGGCAAGTCATTATTCTTTAGGGACAACAGCAAGTATAAATGTCAAAGCAAAGTGCAATATTTAAACATACGCCACAGAAAGGAACCACGTCAAACTGAGCTTACTAATGAATTCCCAAATAGAATGCATTACATAAATCTAATACATGATCTTTTTTTTTTTTTGAAAAAAAAATGTTTGGTGTTTCAGGCTATGTCAGTCCTTGAGAATACATTTTTTTTTTTAAATAAAGAGCTGCATTGAATAAAAAATTCTGCAGTCTTACACATAGGGGTTTCTGTATATAGACTACAATGGGGCTTTTGTGTGTGTGATTTATCATTGGCTTGTGCATAGTAATGTTTAGTCAATTTCAAATTGTTTTCAAGTCAGTTCTCCCAGTACTTCATTTATCCCTTTGACAAATAATTTCTAAGGACCTTCTATACAGCAGCTGAGAGCTGGGCATAGAGAAAACAATTAATTAATACGTGGTCTCTGCTTCAGTGTGTGTACATGCTAGTGATCGATTCTGCAGTGTCACTGGCATATTCCCAAAGTACTTATCACATCCCTCGAATTTCTCCCAAAGCCATGGATTGTCCCATATTCGGTAGTTTGTCTTAATTCCCGTTTACTCAAAACGTGACAGGCAGAGACATCTTACCATAGACATGCCCTATTATTCATTACATTTATTACATTGTCTGATTCCCTGGGCAATCTCTCTTAGACTTCTCCCTTCATCCATCCCTTGCACCTTCTAAATCATTTACCCCCTGTTCTTATTTTAGACACAAGCACCTAACACACTGTACTCCCTCATTCTCAACACTTCTGACCCATCTTTTTTGTTCTTTAGCCAGAATATAATTTCCTCTTGGTTTATAAAAATAAGGTGTTTTCTATGGAATATTGAGAAAGATTTAAAGAAGTAAAACTAATTAGCAATTTCACTACTCAGGGTTAATTCTGATGATAATTCATTCTGTTTCCTACATATTTTTTTCTATGATGTATATGTTTCCCTCCAAAATTGAGATCATGGTGTGTGAAGTTCTCAGTACACGAGTTTTATAGTTAAAATAGATCAAAAAAGTTCTTCATGTTGTGAATATTCTCCTGAAGCATCATATTTAGTCTATGTTATGGATAGCCTGTAATTGACCTAATTAATTCCAAACATAGTTTTCTTAGGATTTCCCAAAATTTTTACTACTGTTAGTTGTGTGATGAAAAGCATCCACGTCTTACATCATTAATTTATTATTTAGAATAAAGGCCAAGAAATAGAATTACTAAGTCAAGTCATATGGAATCAACCTACCACTGGATTTTATCATTTTTTTTTGTCATGGTCAATAGCAAGGACAAAATGAATCCTTTGTTTATAGTTATTCTTTCTTAGTTAATAGTTATGCTGGACATATGCCATCAGTCATCTTAATGTCTTTTCTAAATGGAGACTATGTTTTTTACTCATTTTTAAAAACTTCCCTGATTGTCTTTTACTTATTTATTCGTGGAGATCTTTACATATAAAATGAAAGCATGCTTTATTGCCCTCTTCTTTTTATTGCATTTCAGATACACAGAGAAATTTAATTGTAATGTTTGTTACTAAATATTCTAATTACAAAAGTAAATACACATTCAAGTCAGAAAACTTCAAAAGAACTAGAAACACAGAAAGGCAGAAAAACCAACCAGAGCTAAGCAATTTCGTCTCTATATTCAATATTTTCTCATATTATGCACACATGGTATTACATTATATACATACATTTCTGTAGATTTTTCATATACATTTCACAGTGATAGCAGATATTCGGTTACAGTAATTCTCTGATGGCTGAATGGAATAGTCTACCTAAGTTTCCATTTCACAACATGAGCACTGCACTAGCTACTGGGGTACAACTGGGAACGAAATCAGCATGTTCAGTACAGTCTGAATGAGGTGCTTCAGGAGATCTGGATGTTATGGAGTAGACTTAAAGACTGTGGAGTAGATGTATAAAAGACCAGCTGAAATTGTCTTGGGAGTCATGGAAAGCTAGGAAGGAGACGCATTAGTCAGTGTTCTCTAGAGAAATATAACCAACAGCAGATATAGACATAGATTTATTATAAGGAATTGCCACACAATTATAGAGCCTAACAAATCTCCAGGTCTGCGGTCAACAAGCTGGAAACCTAGTAAAGCCGATGGGATGTAGATAGAGTTCCAGTCTGAAGACCCACAGATTTGAGACCTAGGAAGAGCTGATATTTGTTCTGGTCCTGAGGCAGGACCAATGTTCCACTTGAAGACAGTCAGGCAGAAGGAATCTCTTCTCATTCAAAGCAAGATCAACCCTTATCTTCCATTCATGCCTTCAACTGATTGGGTGGGTCTCACCCACATTAAGGAAGGCAATCTGCTTTACTCAGTCTATCAATTTAAATGTTAATCTCACCCCAAAACATCCTCACAGGAATACTCAATGTAATGTTTCTAGGATGTTTAAAGCATGGAAGTGACACGATGTGACTTTTGTATTTGAAAAATCATTCTGGCTCCTTTGGAGAGAATGGATCGGTAAAGGTGAACAGACAGGAAGTGGGAACCCTATGAAAAAACTTATGCAAAGATGGTAGTGCATTTTAATTTGAACCTAGGAGTGCAGATGAAGACATGTGTCATGGATTCCAAAGATTTTTAGGACTTGGCATTTGGTCGGCTGTGGCAAGAAAAACAGAAGACAGAATCAAAGGTGGCTCTGGAGTTTCTGCCTTGAGAAAGTGAGAGGTCGATGGTGGTTGGGGCTAAGACAGAAGCACCAGAGGTGTACAATTTTGGAAGAAGCTCCGAGTTCATTTTGGGACATGTACCTGTGGGGTGCCCAGGTCGAGACAGTAAGCAGGTGATGAGGCTGCAGGTGAGGAGCCCAAAGAAGAGGTCTGGCCTAAAGATATTACCTTGTGAGTAAGGACAGCTTCCTTTCCATGGGCACTTTCTCTGTGCCAGTTGCTAGCCCAAGACTGAGACATGGATTGTCTCGTTTTATCCCCACGGCAGTCCCAGGAGGCAGGCTTAGTTATTGCTCCATTGTATGGGTGAAGACACTGAGACACAGAGAGGTTAAGTCAACAGCTGAAGGTCACACTAAGTGAGAGGAGGATGCTGAACTCAGTCTGTCTCCCACACCTTTGCCTGAGACCCCTATGCTGTCCTGATTCCTTTCTCTAGCACAGAGCGATGTAATATAGTGGATCTCAAACATGAATGTGCATCACAGTCTCCTGGAGGACTTAGTAAAATACATATTTCTGATTCAGTAGATCTGGAGTGGGGCTCAAGAATTTGCATTTCTTACAAGGTGATGGTGGTCCGGGGAACACCTGGTATAGGAACCTCTGGTATAGAGGATGAACAGGATAAGGTCTAAGGAATTCCAGCATGTAAGGAGAAGTTAAAGGAGAAGTAACAAGGAAAGGGCACTGGCAATAATTGGCTTGGGAAGTAGAATGCTTCAGGAGAGAAGGGTTCAGGTGCATAGAATGCAACTGGAGTAACAGGTGAGCTAAAGACCAAAGTATATTCCTTGAACATAGTGACAGATGCCATTGGTGACTTTGTGAGTTCATTAAGACTTAGGGATCAAATGCATATTGGTATGGGTTTGGGACAGAACAGGATGTGGTGAGGAAATGGACATAAGTTTAAGGAACTACTTTGAGAAGATATTTTATTTGTGCCAGCCTATCATTGAATTTTTACGTTATTTCCAATTTCCATTATTATACCATTTTAGAGAGCATTATTTTACATGCATCAATGCAGATGCATATGATTCTTTCAGATAAATTCCTAGAAACAGAGTTTCTGAGTGAAAAAAATGTTCACAATTTTGAGGTTTTAGCTATAGATATGGAATATACGAGATCAATCTGGCCTCTAAAATTGACTGTACCATTAATCAAGGGAGTTCTTTATCATCCTGCAACCTCACCAGGACCTAGCGTTATTTTTCATTTTAATCCGTAAAAATATCATATGTCAAAAATCTTACTGTTTTAATTTTCAATTCTTTGATACTCGAAGTGGAACAGTTTTTCATGTTTGCTGGCTACTTGTATTTCTTTTGTAAGTTACAAATTCACCTCCCTAATACATTTTTCTTCAGAGGCACTCATTTTTTTTTATTGATTTATAAGGACACTTTATGTATTAACAGCATCAATCTTGGTGGATTTTGTGTATGGCAAATGTTTTCACATTTAGACATGTACTTTTGAATGTGTTAATAGTCTTTGATAATGAGAAAATATTACCTTTGATGTGATTAAATTTATCCATTTTTAATGGTTTTGTCTTTGCAAGCTTCCTGTGCAAACAAATTTCATAAATATTTACCTAAATTGTGGTGTCATCTTTTGTTTGCTTTTGTATGGTACTGAGAGTTTTATTCCATCTGGCATTTATTTTGGGGCAAGGTTTGATATTTTTCATATATTTAACCAATTATGTCATACTATTGAATAATTCAACATTATTTTGCTGCTTTGAAATGCCACCTTTAGATTCTGAATTTTTATTTATATTGGTATTTGCTTCTAGACATTCTAGTCTATACATGCTTCTTCAGCAGCTACAGCCAATGCTCCTCACCTTTAGGGATAAGGAGCTTTTTGTTCTCTTATATCTGATTCCTAGGGTATCTGAAATTTCTCAAGAAGCTGGCTTGAAAGTTATTTTCTTATATTATTTCATATGGTCTCATTTTCATTATGAATCCAGTAAAAAATCCTTGATGTCTTTATGCTTTTATAGGGTTCCCCATATTTATCCTTTTAATCATTTCCATGAGAAACATAGACTCTATTAAAAAAGAACCGTCTAGAGATTAGAAGAATCGTGGACAGCAGTGCTAGAGTTACAGATTAATTTCGATATATAAGGAGCATGCCCTCCTCATGTGCAGGTGGTAATGAAGGTGTGAGATCGACCAGATTACCCAGGAATGGAGGACTGCCAAATCATAGAAGAGGAACGAGAATAGGACCTTGAGAAACACAACAAGTCTTTACTGGGAGGGCCAGAAAAACAAACAACGCTCAAAGATACGGGTATAGAAGTCGGACCAATGTTCCTCTAGGACAACCAAGGCAAGAGAGGGTTTCTAGATGGCAGACCTAGGCAATTGGACCCCCATTCAGTAAGTAAGGCAATGGACGTTTTCCTTGGAAGGGTCAAGGAGCAGACTGTAGGTCAACAAATTAGAAATTGCCAATGCATAATTTAAACCCAGAGATTTAAACTTCTTTCTATCACAGATGCAGACATGAACACCAAAAGCTAGTTTATTACTCTAGATAAGCATTGACTAACACATTTTGCATAAGGGGAAAATGTACTTAGTCAAACAAACAGAAAAAAAAAAAATCTCTGTTTAGCCATCCATTTCAAATTTTTATAGAAAATTGTGTAGGCAGCATCAATTATGCTTGGGCAAATTTAGACTAATTAATGGGTTGACTAAGATAATTATTGAAATTTGTCTGTGGATGAAAAGAGGAAAGATGAACCATTTAAATTGCTTTTTGTGTGTGCCTGATGACTATTTCTAAAAGAATGAGCCCACTGGGAAATGTATGAAATGGGAGTGGCCCAGCTCTTTGCAGGGTATGATGATAGAGTAACAAGGCAGATGTTTTAATCAACACACCAGGACTAATGCCTTAAAAGTCTAATATGCATAAATACATATAACGTACACTTTATACAGAGAGATACAAATTTATTGAGGGTCACCAATGTGCACGGATTCTTCCAGATGTTTTATGTATGTTATTATCTTTCATCTATAAAAAATAACCCCATGCAGAAGGTATCATCACCCCAAATTTACAGATGAGGCTCCTGAAATGTTGAGAGGTTAAATCGGTTACCAATTTACACATCCAGTAGGGGAGGAACTCATACTTGTGCTCATACTCCATGAGCTCTGTCTCTTCAAAGAAGCCTCCCTGGGTGGGAATTCACCTGTTGCAGTGAGGAGGCCATTGCTCAAACCAGACTTGGACTCACTGAGAACTGCCTTCAAAACCAAGTGTTTGACATACAGTGTGTCATTCTTATTTCCTTCCAGTCACACCAAGATTTTGAAAAATATTTTCTAGCTTTTTTTTTTTTTTTCCATTCCGTAGACAAAGCTCCGGTAATTTCTAAACATTTGATCTACCGATAATGGGTGAAACTTACTTCCACTTTAAAGCCATTTTAAGGTGGATTGTCGAACATTCTGGGAGCCGAGTGGTCCCTTTGAACAAGTTCAAGTTTGTGCCTAGACAAGAGATACCATTGTTCAATAGAGAGGGTCTCCACTATGTGTCAGGAAGACAGCTGGCTTTGCCATTTTCTGACTGTGTGATCTTGAGCGGGGCATCTGTTCTTTTGATTCAATTGATAGAAACCCAACTCAAAAAATCTTAACCAAAAGAATAACTTGATGGCTCATGTAATTAAAAAGTTTGGGGGTAGGATTTGCTTTATGTCTCTCTTCTATTTCCTCCCTCTCCTTCTCTCCCCTTCCCATTCTCACTCACATCATTGCTTTTCTCTTTGTTGTTTTCATTTGCTGGGGACTCCCTTCAAGAAATTTGAAAGGTGGTCTGGAGATACCTCAGGTCTTTCATGACAGACTCTTATTGCCCTTGCTGAGGTCACATACTGATCTATGTGTCAAGAAAATTGGGAAGGTGATTAGCAGCCCACCTGGATAACACAGAGGAGAATGATAATTCACCAAGGCAAGGGGTATATAGAAAACAAAACAATAGATAACTATGCACTATGGGACCATCATTTCTTTATCTACAAGATGGGCTTGAGATTTATCTTGTAAGCTCAGTTGTCAGTGTAAAGGATAATAAACAGGGAGTGCTTGGCACATATTAGTTATTTGATAAACATCTCCTGTGATTGTCGATTTTTGAACCAGCCCACAGTCCACCTAAAATACAAAATCTCAAAGCATTCCCAGTTCATGCCCATTGTTAACTGGAAGCAGTCTGGTGTCTGTTTAAGTGCCGTTGGCTGAGTTCAAAATTATTCATTCAATGAATTATTGCGATATAGGTCCTTGAGATAGAAATGAATCAGGGTGGATCTCTGCCCTTGACAGTGTCCTGATTGAATACCACATTTTCCCCAGTGGTGCTGAGATACCCTAGGTATGTCTGGTCAATGGGAGAGAAGACAGTAGGTCACAGCTAGGTTCTGGAAATGGTACACAACAGAAACTACAACCTTCCCCTCCGATTCTGCAGCTGTGGCAGGGACTGTTATTGAAGGAAGTGTCTTTACACGGGGTCTAGGCAGATGAATACCTGGGTGCCTCTTCATAAGGATAGTTTCACAATATTTGTTCAATATTTATTCATAGAGGTAAGAAGAAGTTGACTTTCCTTTTGACCTTCGGTGCAGGTATTGAGTTAATGATATGTCTTCATTTATGACATCTAATCACATAAATCTACAAAAGACTCTTCTCATTTCATTTATTTAGTCACTCCCTTGTATTCCTGTTCCCTTCTTCCATCTCCATCTCCCACCCCCACCCCCACCATCTTCTTAATGCATTTAATTTACATTCCTTTATTGGTGTTCTGGAGAAATGCACTCTATTATTCTGATTATTTTAAATTCACACAAATACATCATTTATATCTCACTTTTTTTTAATTGTCACTTTTTTTTCATTCTGCACCATTTTTTTAAAGTTCTATCTGGGTTAGTATATGTTCATTTCATCCATTACTTCCAACCCTTGCATTATGTTCTACACCTTTCTTATCCATTCCCCCGGAATGGATGCCCAGATGGCCTCCAAATCATCCTCACCACATATGACATCCTGATGTACTTACACTCGTGGAGCTCTGTGAGTACTGCTTTGGACTATAAATCAGGGTTTGGATTACTGAATCCTAGATTAGATTAGTCAGATTAAGTCCTGATGATTGTTTTCCAAAACCATCGTACCAACTCCACTCCCAGAGTTGCAGAGTGTTCTCATATCCCCGCCCTTATTTAGCACTGTCTAGCTTTCTCATATTTTTGCCAGTCTATTAAGTGTAAATGACAGGAAATTGTTTTAATTTTCATTTCTCTGATTACTAATGAGTTTGAGCATTCATCTCAATGCTCGTTAATGTCTTAGGTTTCCTTTTCTTTATTATTGTCTATTCATGTAACTTCAAACATCTTGTTTTTTGAAGGAAGGATTCCTGCCTTTTCTGTTAAATTTTCATGAGTTGAATTTGTATTCTAGATATTATTCAGTTGTCAATTTTAGACGTCGCAAGTATCTTTTTCTAATCTTTTTCTAATCTGTGCTTGTCTGTTTTTAACGAACATAAATTCATAATTTTTATGTAATAAAATTCCTCAATTCTTTACTTTGTGATATGCCTTTAAATCACAAAAATATTCTATAATTTCCTTGATTAACATTATTGTTCTACTTTTTATGTTTTGGTATTTGATCCATTTGGAATCCACCTTGTATGTTATGTTTTATTTTTCCCCATAGTGTGGGCCAGTATTTCCAACACATCTATTAATCTGTCCATTGCCTATTCATTGATATGCAATTTAACCTTTATCATATACATTTTTAAGTTTTCAGTGTTCTATCTATCTCAGAGCTTACCATTCAATTTCACTATAACTATGTATTTTTAATTTGTCTCAGTATTGGATAGGGCAAGTCCCCATGCCCTACCTTAGCTATTCATGAACTTTTATTCTTGTTTATGAAATTTAAACCATCTAGTTCTTTGAAAAAAAAAAAACTAATTAGAATGTTTATGAAATTACATTGAGTTTATAAATTAATTTAATTAAAAACTGACATATTTGTTATGTCATTTCATCCTCTTCAAGAATGTGGAATGTCTGGATTTGTTCAATTTTTTCTTCTCCATTATTAGATTTTTTTAAAAAGTTCATATAGGTCTTTTGAGTTCTTGGTCAATTCTTAGATATAAGATAGCTTTTGTTGCAGTAGTGTATGGTATCTTTTTTTATTGCGTTTTTTAGTTAGTTATTGATGGTGTTGAAAAATGCTATTGATTTTTCTGAGTTGATATTATATCTGGCTACCTAGTAAAGCTTTTATTGATTCAAATATTTGTTGATTGTGTTACATTTTCTATATATATGATTGTATTATCTACAAATAATAACAATTATATCTCTTTCCTTCTAATATTTACACCTCAGTCCGTTCCTTTCTTCTTCCTTTGATAAACAGAAACAGTGATAGTATCTTTGTCTTGTTCCCAATCTTAAAAAGAATGCTTCTAAAATTGCTCAAAAATGTATACTATTTATTGTAGGGTTTAGATATATAACATTTACCAAGTTAAGAATGTTATCTTTTATTTTTTATTTTGCTTCTAGTTTTTAATCACAGGTAGAAGTTAAGCTTTATCATTTTTTTCTATCACTTTAGATAATTCTGTGATTTTTCTCCTTGAATCTATTAATGATACGATTTCCCCCTCCCCTGCAGAGACTCTGCCTCCTTTTCTATTAATAAAAATCACGTACTTATTTCATTATGTGTAAAATAAAGGACCTATTACCTGCTATGAGTGTAAAGTCTACGTATTTATTTTTTTATTATAATGACACTGGTTAATGAAATCCACTAGGTTTCAGGTGTACAATTCAACAGTAAGTCATATATATATTGAATTGTGTGTTCACCGCCCGTAGTTAGATTTCTGTCACCACATATTTGACCCCTTTTACCCCATCTACCTCCCTCTCCCACTCCCCCACCCCACCCTCAGGTAACCAGTAGTCTAGTGTCCATGTCCATGAGTCTCTGTTTGTCCTGTATGTTTGTTTCTTTTAGGTTTATATCCCACATATAAGTGATATCGAGTGGTTTTCAACTTTTTCTGTCAGGTTTATTTCGCTTCTCATGATTCTCTCGAGGTCCATGTTGTCACAAATGGCAATATTTCATCTCTTCTTATGGCTGAGTAATATTCCATTGCATATATGTACCATAGCTTCTTTATCCAGTCATCTATCGTAGGACACTTCGGTTGCTTCCACATCTTGACCACCATGAATAATGCTGCTATGAAGATCGGTGTGCAAATATGTTTTTGGATATGAATTTTCAAGTCTTTGGGATAAATACCCTGTAGAGGGATTGTTGAATCATATGGTAGATCAATTCTTAGTTCTTTGAAGAACCTCCATACTGTTTCCATAGTGGCTGTACCAATTTGTAGTCACACCAGCAGTGTATGAGGATTCCTTTTTCTCCATATCCTCTCCAACATTTGTTATTACTTGTCCTGTTGATAACAGCTATTCTAACAATTTCGCTAATAGCTAGTGATGTTGAGCATCTTTTCATGTTTGTTAATTAGCCATTTGTATATCTTCTTGGGAGAAGTGTCTGTTCAGATTCTCTGCCCATTTTTTAATTGGGTTATTTGGTTTTTTTTGTTGTTATTGAGTTGGATGAGTTCTTTGTATCGTTTGGATATTAGGCCCTTATCAGAGGCATTGCTTGCAAATAATTTTTCCCATTTGGATGGTTGTCTCTTTCTTTACATATTTTAAATTCTTTAACCTTACAGTGTTTCTGCCATATATACATAGAGAGCTTAAGTCACTCACATTAGTTAATGAAAGAGACATGTCAATATAGGTACATAGTTTTATTCAAAATTAATGTTAGTATTTCTTGGTTTCCATGTCAGCAAAATATTTTCCATTTTTCTGAACTTCTTGCTTACTCTAGAGCATCTAAGATGGTATATTAAAAAGTTTTAAGTTAATTTAACATGTTCTAGTTTTCTAAATAATACATTTCTAAGGCTCAAAATTAAAAAACACACAAAAGGATGTGCAAAAAAGAGTAACTTTCCCTCCAGTCTACGTCCCTCAGCTGCCCAGTTCCCTTCCCTGCAGTTAATCAATGTGCAGAGTTGATTAAGTACAGAAATATCCATGCAGATGTAAGCAAATATGCACATAAAACCTCCCAACACCTTTTTTTTTGTTTGTTTAACAAAGATATTAATAGACCTACTGCTTAGCACCTTATTTATTCACTTATCAGTATAGCTTGTAAATCATTCAATTATATAAAGAGCTTTTTAAATGGCTGTTTAGTATTCCATGATATGGATGTAACTTAATGGATTAACAGTCCCCTACTAGTAGATATATAAGTAGTTTGCAGTCATTTGTTCTTAAAACATTATTCCATATATGTGAATATATTAGTAGTAAAAATTCTTAGGAGTAGAATTGTTGGTCCCAAGGTGGTTGCAGATGTAATTTTCATAGATTTGCCAAAATATCTTCTCCACAGGGACTGAGATGTTGCAGTTTTTACAAAAATATTTAAGAGAGCTTATTTTCTCTGCATTCTCACCAACAAATTATATTATACGCTTTTTTTTTTTTTACTTCTCCAATATTATACGTGAAAATTGTATCTCAGTAAAATGTCATTTTATATGCCTGGAATTGTAAATTAATTTGAGCGTCTTTTCAAATGTTTTAGCCATTTATAATTTTCTTCCCTTGGAACCATCTCCTGTGCTCATTTTTCTGTTGGCTGGTTGTTCCTTGATTTATAGTAGTTCTTTCTGTATTAGGAAAACTGAGTTATCATCTATTCTAGTTTAAAGTCTGTTGACTTTGCTTTATAGTGATTTCAGCCATGCAGATTATTTTTTATTTTTATGGAATATTTATCAATTCTTCCTCTTTGGCTTCTGGATTTTGTGTCATACTTGGACCTCCCCCACTCCACACTGATAAATAAAATAAATAAATAAATCTCTCTTGTTGCTTTTATACTTTCATATTTTGCATTAAACTTTTGATTTTTTGATCCGTCTAAAGTTTATCTTTAAATGAGATATGGCTCCAATTGCATTTCTTTTTCCCTAAGTGGCCACCCAGCATTATTTATTAAATAATTTATCTCTTTTCCTATTGATTTTTATTCTAAACCTATGCTTTATTTTGATCTATTTATCTATTTTTGAGTGTATTTCTTTTGTCTTCTAGTGTACCAGAATCATGCAGCTTTATTTACTGAAACTTTAAATATGCATTAATATCTTTGGGAGCTAATCTATCCTTCCTGTCCATTTTCTCTCTATGTAATGCTCCTCATTTGCAGAGTTGTCTGATACTGTTAGTTGTTCATTTTTCATATGAAATTTAAAATCATCTTCTTGGTGTTTTTATGGGGATCACATTAAATTTGAGTTAATCTAGGGAGCGTTGACATCACATTGTGCAATTTTCCTTCTATTTTTAATTTCATATCCAACTTAGATGTACACAGAGTCAAATTGTTCTTCGGTGTCCATTTGAAATAATTGTGAGCCCCAGCCCCCTCTCACCCAGTAGCAGGCACTTCTCACCTGCTTTTGATTGTGTTAGCCCCCTATTTCTAAATTAGCAACTTTTATCGATACTTGTCATTTTTCCATTTTACCATTATCTATTACCTTCTCATTGAAGATGATTTAGCTCTCCCAGCACCCCCCATCTAGCAAACATCCTGGCCACCCACCTTTTCCATCCTTCCAATAAAGTTATATCTTAATTTAGGTTAGATCAACATTCAGTGTTTACAATATTTTGACTATGTAAATGCCATTCAGAACTGAGCCATGCAGTAAATGATGATTATTTTCTCCTTCTGCACAACTATTATGTTTTCCCCGAAGCTAATATTTGCCTTGTTTATGGTTTGTTTGCTTCATTTTCATGTTTTTATCACTAATTCAGCCCAAACTCTTTGCCAATTATCTAAAGATATTCAGAAGCTTCAGTTATGTTTTCGATTTCATCCTCCTACAGAAAGCTCTCCCAGAGTCTCTGGCTTCTTCTGCTCTGGTGTTTTGCTCTCTCTGCCAGGTGCACAGCTGTCATCCTGGATCTTCCTTCACCATCAACCCAGGGGTTCTCTGTGCTTCACTCTTATATCGGTATTCCCACAGCCCCTGAACTCCCTTTTTCTTGATTTATTGCCTTGTCTTAGAGGAGCACTTCCTTCAGCAGCTTCCTAAGCAAGTGTGTCCAGGAGGTCAGTATGAGAAGACCTTCCACTGTCCACCTTTACTCTCATTGGTGATTTGACTGGAAATAATTTCCTTCACTACTTTGAATCCATTGTTTCGTCACATTCCAGAGCCCAACATGGCTTTCGAGAAGACTAAAACCATTCCAATTTCAGATTATAACCTGCTCCCCACTTCCTGCCCAAGCTTGTAGGATGCTATCGATGTCTCATAATTTTAAAATTTCACAGTTATATGCCTTAATGTGGATCAGTTTTTATTCATTCATCTGACTGTGTACATGGTGGGAGATTTTATTCTGGCAATACCCATCCTTTTCTTCTAGGTAATTTTCTTGAATTCTTTTGCCAATCATTCCTTCCCTTTATTTTCTCAGGTTCCTTTTTCTGGAACTTTAGTGTTTGGATGTTGGAACTGCTGGGTCCGTCCTCTAACACTCTTTTTTTTTGTTATTTTCAAAGTCTTTGGCTTTTTTGCTCTGCTTTTCAAGAGATTTTGTCAGCTTCATCTTCTAATTCTTTTATTGGATTTTATTATGTACTACTATATTTTTAACTTCCGAGAGCTCTTTATTGTTTTTCTGAATGTTCTTTTTTTTCCCTAACATTTTGTTCACAGTTTTACAACATGCCCTCTTATCTCTCTGGGGATGTTAATAATAGTTGCGATGGTGGTTTGTGTTTTTAAGCTGTCTTCAACCTTGAATAGTCCATTTCTTCCAAATAGCTTTGTTCTGTTTTTTGTTTTTGTTTTTGTTTTTGTTTT
>NW_011889236.1:567127-569653 GCF_000151845.1 Pteropus vampyrus
GAGAAGACCTTCCACTGTCCACCTTTACTCTCATTGGTGATTTGACTGGAAATAATTTCCTTCACTACTTTGAATCCATTGTTTCGTCACATTCCAGAGCCCAACATGGCTTTCGAGAAGACTAAAACCATTCCAATTTCAGATTATAACCTGCTCCCCACTTCCTGCCCAAGCTTGTAGGATGCTATCGATGTCTCATAATTTTAAAATTTCACAGTTATATGCCTTAATGTGGATCAGTTTTTATTCATTCATCTGACTGTGTACATGGTGGGAGATTTTGTTCTGGCAATACCCATCCTTTTCTTCTAGGTAATTTTCTTGAACTCTTTTGCCAATCATTCCTTCCCTTTATTTTCTCAGGTTCCTTTTTCTGGAACTTTAGTGTTTGGATGTTGGAACTGCTGGGTCCGTCCTCTAACACTCTTTTTTTTTGTTATTTTCAAAGTCTTTGGCTTTTTTGCTCTGCTTTTCAAGAGATTTTGTCAGCTTCATCTTCTAATTCTTTTATTGGATTTTATTATGTACTACTATATTTTTAACTTCTGAGAGCTCTTTATTGTTTTTCTGAATGTTCTTTTTTTTCCCTAACATTTTGTTCACAGTTTTACAACATGCCCTCTTATCTCTCTGGGGATGTTAATAATAGTTGCGATGGTGGTTTGTGTTTTTAAGCTGTCTTCAACCTTGAATAGTCCATTTCTTCCAAATAGCTTTGTTCTGTTTTTTGTTTTTGTTTTTGTTTTTGTTTTAATCTTTGTCTCTCCTGTTTGATGCTTTCCCCAGGTATCTGTTTCTGGTGAGAACTGTTGAGTCTTAGACTAGGACAAATCTGGCAGGTCGATTAAAGTGGAATTAAGGAAACAGATATAGCGAAGTTGATCACTGATTTAAGCAGATGAAAATAAAGAAAGGGACGGTGGTTCTCTCGCTTTTGGACTTGCTGAGACCAGAAACACACAGTAGGAATGGCAGAGTTAGGAGGAAACTGTTTAGTGCAAGAAATGCTGAGCTTGGGTTTTCTGTGGCTTCTGGCTTTTTTTCACCTGGTAAAAAGTTTGGCGAGCATAACCAATCCTGTGTGTGGTGTTTTTATCTAATTCCCTGGCAATGCAATGTGCACATTTGCTAAATCCACACCCTTAAGTCCAGACCACAGTAAGTGGGCATCCAGCCCCGTGCCTCATCTGGAGATACAGAGTCAGTCAGTTAGCAAATTCTGAGCCTTACTGAATGCCAGGCACTGTAATTAGGATCTGAAGATAAGCAGTGCGAACAGTATAGTACCTGACCCTGAGCTCCCATTGCCAATGGAAGAAACTAGTTCAATAGCGTTGGTAAAATAGAAATTCATACAGATCACTGTGAAATACCAGATGAGGAGAATTAGTGATAACTCCATGGATTGGTGACATTTGGCTCTTTTGTTGGAAAATGAGTAGGAGTTCACCAAAATGAAATGAAGATCCAGAAAGAGAAGGAGAATAGTTTACGAAGAATAAACAGCATGGATAACAGAGTGGAAGTGTGAAAGGATCTGATGTTGGGACTGAGGGAGGTGCAGGAAGAGGTTCTCTGCCACAGGAGACAGGCCACTGGAAGTGACAGATTACTGTCGGTGAAGTAGCTCCAGTGAATGGTTAGCATTATCTCTGTCTTTATGTAATACGCATACTCACATTTCATGAGAGGAATAAATGAGAACATCAGGATGTCCCTGTGGAAGCCAATTGTCTCACCCTCTCTGCACCAAGCAGTAATGTTTCCGATGATGGCACAGGTTAGTCCCCATGTGGCTCGACGTGAAATATTTTTTGAGTGCCCAATTAATTCTGTTAATCACATTAGGGACAATTAGCAAGATGCTCCTCTGATTAGGGGGCTATGGTCAAGAGGCTCTTATACACTTGCATTTACTGAAAAATATGTACCCTCTGTGCAGAGCCTGTTAATTTCTGACAACAGGGAACATGTGATTTAGCCCAAAAGAACCCAACCTTTTCTCTCTCCAACCATGACTGACCCTTGGGGAAGAAGAGACAATAAGATGCTCAATAAATATTGCTCAGATTTCATAAAAGCCTGGGAGAGTGAGCCTTGTTGCATGTGTGTCCTGTTTTACAACTTGAGACATATCATTGGGGAGGCAGCGAGGGGTGTGGGGATCTCCAACTAGACAGCCATATGTAAAACCCTGGCTCCAGAATTTACTAGCTGTGTAACCTCAAGCAAACTTTTATTTCTTTTGTTGGTTTTTATAAATCTCCATGCCTCACATTTTTTTATCTGTAAAATGAAGATCGTAATAGAACCCATTTCATTAGGGATATTGTGAGACTTAAATGTGTCAAAGCATTTAAATGTTAACATGATGCCTGGCACATAGTTAACGCTCAGTTGCCATTTTCATTATTACCATCGATTCAGGAATTTATTAGGAGAAGCAAACTATGTGCATCAGCAGGCCACACTGGTGGTGAACTTTATGGTGATGAGCCAGATGCAAATCTAGTTGTTTAGATGTGC
>NW_011889236.1:570263-606897 GCF_000151845.1 Pteropus vampyrus
ATTTGTAAAACATATTATCATGTTTGAGTTTTTCTTAACTTAAATGGTATTTGTTTATATTCTAGAACTTACTTTCTTTTTTGCTTATCTCTACTCTTCGGAGAATATTCCACACGTAAGGGGTTCATACATACCATAGTTATTCAGTCATTGGAACATCAATAAACGTTTAGGTTAGCTATAATAGTTTGCCATTACCAAAGTAAATGCCTTAATGACCCTCCTCTAACCTGCTTCTTGGGGCATGGAGAGTTTCCTTGGACAGCTATGTAGAAGTACTATTTTAGATTTTACTAGGTCTTGCCAAATTGCTCCCCTAAGTGGCTCTATCAATTGATGCTTCCACCAGTGGCATAAGAGAGTGTCTAACTCTCATCTTTATCATCTTTATCAACACTTGATCTTTTGGGAATATTTTCATTCCTGCCAGTCTGATGGGCTCAAAATGATATTGCATCTGCCCAATTAATTGGGAAGTTGAGTACCTTCTCATGTCTTGTGATGGATGCTTTGTGCGCATCTCCGTTTAATCTTTAGACAGCCCGGTAAATGGACTGTTACTACCTTCATTTTACGGATGCGTAACCAGAGGCCCAGAACAGTCATAACACCGCCGTAGCCACAAGGTTAATAATGGTAAAATGTTCACACACAGGAGTGTGGGTGTCTCCTGACAGCTGCGCCGAGGCAGAGTAAAGGCGGAGAGTAGAATAAAAATCACTGATAAGTATATTTGATCTGGACAGCCTTAGGTTCAAACCTAGAATTCCCAGGTTGCCAGCCGTCTGCCTTTGGGTGAACCGTTTAATCTCTTGGAAACAGCAGTTTTAACTTCTGTAAAATCAGAATAAGAGTTGTCCCGTGGGACTGCAGTTAGGATTGAAAGATAATGTCTAGGACATAGGCATCTTTTGAGAAACATGAGCTGTTCTTTGGCTTTTGAGAAAGAAAATCTGGCTGGCCCTTGGGAAGCTATTGCATATGAAATGGTTGAATGTTGACACAGTCGGGTCCCTCCCCCACCAGAGCTCTCAGGCTTCTGTCTGGTGGGGAATGTGTTGTCTTAAACCCAGTCCCAGACATTGCTCTTTCCTCTGTGGGAGACCGCGAGGAATCACCAGACCGGCTAACCTAAGTGAGTCGCAATAGCTTCCTGTCCATAGGTGGAGGGCCGGGGGGAAGCAAGGGGGAAAACCAAGCCCAAGTTAAAAAAGGAACCAACGAAAACCAAGGGAAAAAAAAGTCTCTGCTGTCTGTGTGGGGCCCCTGATCTGTTCCAGCTACTCCTGATGGCCTTGGAGTAGACAGTTCGTCTCCATCTTCCAGCCTTTTCCAAATCAAGCCCACTTCAAAACTTGCCCCACCACAGGGATCCCAAAGAGGTACGTGCCCTGGGTCTCTTAAGGCCAGACCTTTCTCAGGAGTCGATGGTCTGGTCCCATCAGCCTCTCACTCTCATCCGATACCTTTCTCAGGCCATGAGCCCCTTTTCTCCCCTAAAGCCAAACGTTTATGGTAGCTGCCGGGACAGCTACATTTTTATTGAGCACTTATATGTGCCAGCGACTTTGTAAATGGCTCTTTATTTACTAGTTGTGTGGCTTTGGGGCAGGTTCATTAACCTCCTTGTTCCTCCTTTCTCTCAATTGCACAATGGGATTGACACCAGACCTCGACTCAATGGGTGGCGGGAAGATTCAATGAGATAGTGCACATCAGGGATTTAGCACAGCACCAGACGTATAGTGGACACTTGGCAAACACTGACCATTGCTTGTAGGCTCCTTCCATCCCCACATCACCTTAAGTTATAGGCATGACAGTTAGCCCCATTATACAGAGGAAGCAATTGAGGTAGAGTCATCACATGGCAGCCGGTAAGTAGAGAAACAGGTGTCCACAGCAAGTCTATAGGATAAAGCAGCTGCAGAGTGAGAACAAGCACAGCTTTCAACGTCTAAGTTACTAATGATAATGTTGCTTAAGATTTGGCCAGTATCTTTTGGGTGTGGTCTCTAATGCCCAGTTCTACATCTTTGTCATGTAAGATGCTGTCTTTGTGGAAACACACACACACAGTTTCTGCTGGTGTGTGTTTGCCAAGGACTCAGAAGTACTGTCAGGACTGAACGCGCGTGTGGTGAAAGCTCCCAAGGGACGGAAAACAAGGTTTGTGACAGGCACAAATGCTGAAAGATTCAAGTGAACGTAGCATACCCGATTTCTTTCCCTGATCCTGACCATCACTGGCCTTGAATGGAGAGAATGCAGACCCCTGTCTACCCACCTTCTGCTTCTCAGGTGGGTCTGACCCACCCTCTTCCTACCTATGTTTCCCCCAACAGGTAACCCTGTCTTTCCTTAGTGTTCTATGTAGATATTTATTGGAAACTGCAGCCCTGGGCAGAAAGAACAACCAGCTAGAAGGAGCATCCACAGGGTTGGCAGTGTGCATCACAAGGTGGCCAAGCTTCCAGCATTTGCTCAGAGGAGAGGAAGGCAGCTACTGCTCATGGGACATGTTGGTACTCTTTCCTGTGCATCTTCACCTTGTTCACGCACAGGAGAGCCATCATTCTCAGTTTACACATGGAATCAAGGCTGATAGAGGACATGTAACTGCCCACATATAAGCAAAGAAGCTGGGACGATGAAAGCAAACACATGTAGAGGATTCTCTATGACCCAGGTATTCTTGAGGCACATTATATATATTCAGGCATTTATTCTTCACAGTAATCCCTTCAGGTAGGTGCTATTTTATAAATGAGGTAACAAGGCACCAGGAGGTAACTTGCCCAAGGTTACATAGGAATGGCAGAGCCAGGTTACCACCCAGACTCCATTCCCTTACTGTGATGCTCCTGGATACCAGGCAGAAGCACACCCCAAACCAGACGCACTACCCTTCATGTCCCAGCAACTAACCAATGTCTGGTTTCCAGGTAGATGACTGACTAGTGCCTCGTCAGCTCCCTCTGTGGCTTTGAAAAAGAAAGCCCAGGGTTGCGAGCAGGCAGCACACCCACATTCGATTACCCAGTCTTGCAAAGGAACACTGAGTTTATGGCGCAAGCCAGCCCAAATTCCTCCGCTTGATTTTCTGGAATCAAATTAGGCTGGTGAATAGGCCAGTGGTGTTTTCATCAATTTCTCAGCCTTCTTTTGGAACTGAGCCTGATTTTCTTGGCCTCCCGCAATGCTGCCTGCTGTTTACTGAGCACACCGGCTCCCGGAACCAACCCCGCTTTAGCAATGCGGCAGGACGGCGGGGTGGAGGGAAGATTACGGGTATTAGAGGCCATTTAGGATCATTTAGAATCGAGCTGTTTTCTGAGCAAGCAATTAATCCAGTTGCATTAAAGAGAGCTGCTGGGGCTTCTGCACCTCTCCTGTGTTAAAGGTGGGGATTTGGGAGGTTTTTGTTAAATGACTTTGTAGCTAGCTTTGGGGCTCAGTGGGGCATCTTTTTTAGGGGAGAGTCTAGGAACTCTCCCCACCAGAGCTATAAGTCTGATTCGAGAAGGAGAAGTCTGTGTTGCAAGCATTGGGTTTGTACCTGGAGCCTGTGGCTGGCTGGCTGTTCAGGTCAGAAGTTGGGGGGATGGTCTCAGGTCTCGGGTGATGGTGTCGAGCCCAAAGCAGCAAATATACCTTCTCAAGGCCTTCTCCTTCATTTCAGATAGAACTAGACATAGCTAGGTATAGCCCTTTTCTAGAAGGATCCCTGAAGAACCCTAGAATTGTGCCATTCAGTGAAAGCCTACTATACGCTGAGCATTTGTATAATATTATATCAGCCTCAAAAACAATTCTGTCAGGTAGGGGCTATAGAATGGAAGCTGAGGCACAAATAAATTCACGAACTTAAGACTTGAACCCAAGAAACCATGGCAGCTGACATTGCACCCCAAGCTATACACTTCCTCCATGTCTCTGTCTCCAGGAATCTCCATTTCCAACACAAGCATGAAACAGGCAGCCATGGCCTCCTCTCTTTCCTGCAGCCTTGCCTATCCCTAAACCAAGTTATGCGCCCCGTAACTCTATCACCACTTATCATACTACAGTAAAATTATTCATATGGGCATCTATCTTACCAAACCCCCATGAGGATAAGGGCCCCGTCATGCCCGTCTTTCAGGCTCCCGCATCTGGCAGAGACAAAAGCGCCGTCACTCAGATAACACATGCTTGGCCCAGTCTCTTCCCTTTTTGTGTCTCAGTTTCTCTTTCAGGAAAATTAGAGGGCTAGACTGCAGGCTGAGATCTGCGGTGGCCTCCTTCTCTGACGTGCTGTGAAGCTATGCATCTGGAGGACTGTTGGAGGATGGCCAGATCTATCCAAAGTAAACACGGTCTTCTCTTCGAGTGACTGTGTACTCCCCCGAGGTACTGGGCATCCTTGCTTCTGCAGTTGGTCTTCCGCATGTGGTGTTATTCTTGAATATCCGCTCGTAGTCTGGACTCCACTGACAGCTCCTTATTCTCATGGTTGGCAACACTTCAAATTGCAAGTGCCAGGAGCAGGAATCAAGAGGGCCAGGTAGCCAGGAGACATGCAATACATATTTACTAAATTAGTGCCTGAGAATGGCTGTTGACTTACTTGTCAATGTCCCCACAGTGAATCAGGCATATCTGTTATCCCAAAATAAAAACAATAATCGATAAGATGGCAATCAATTTATAGAGGCCTCCTTTCATTCCTAATTTCTGGTGATGCCATTTTGACTACTTATAATCTCTTAGCAGAGTAGATAGACTGTCATTTGTCTGCCCCCACCCACCGGTCAATTTTCAATTATCTTTGTATACTCACTGCAAAATGCTAATGACATTGCAGAACACCTTAGCCTAGCCTAAACAGAGAAAGTTTCACCCCTGAAGAAAACTGCTATTAGCTTATTTAGATATATCAATACCTCCCTAACTTTCAGATTTTGAGTAACCAGCATCCCTAGATTTCAGTGTTACTTCCAAACCAAGGGTAGGTCAGGTCTACATGTCACCAACAGGTGGCAGTGGGAGTTATACTTGGACATTTTAGTCTTAGTGATTAAATAGTTGGCTTCACTATCTATATCACGTTTCCTGTGTTTTGTGTTGGGTTTGAATGTATGGGGTACTGTGTCATAAGGAAGATTCTAGGACCATATTTTTCCAGGTGTTTTCCAGGGATCATGGGAATCCAATTTATCTTGTGTTCTCGGAAATCGGGCCTTGCCTCAGGCCTGCCAAATCAGAAGCAGTGCTTGTAGGTGCTTCACTTGTGTTACTGCTAACTTAAATGACTGAATTCCATCCTCCATCACCATCAGTTGGCCTCATCTGACAGCTTAGGGTGATGGCTGGACAGGCCAATGGGTCGGAAGCAAGCCTTGGTCCACGGGGAGAGCACAGGCGTTCTCACAAAAGTCAAGGGGAAAACAAGATAACACTGTACTCAGGGCTTCCCTTTCCCTTTCTCAAACTGGCCTAGTTAACTTCTCTTCTCCCTGTAAGTCCGATCTCAAAAGTCACCTACTCTTTACAGCCTTCCCCAAGATCTCCAAGCTAAGCTATCTGCTCCCTTTTCAGTGCTCACACAGCAGTTCATACCTCCCTCAAATATAACACTTAATGTATTATGTTTTAATTATCTGTGTTTTTCTCTCCTACTGGGCTTCACACTCCTTATGGACAGGAGCCATGTTGCACAGGGCCAGGCTTGTGACAAGCATGCAGTAGCTCAGGAATGAATGGCCGGGCGAGTTAGAGAGGGTTCACAGGAGTCCTTGGTTGGTCCCCACGTTCTGTAAGAGAAGGCGATCCTAAAACATGGGGTCTTCCTTCAGAATTATTTATCTGGTCTTACTTCAATGAACCATTTCTAATTTCTCATTGAATCTGTGGAAACTGCCTCATCAGCCTATGTACGAGCCCTGTCTCTTCTCAAGATAGATGAAATCAATTGATAACTAGAAGTAAATGGCAAGTTCACATCTTTATAAACTCATCCTGTATCAAAATAGCGCAGTCTAACAAACAGGCTTGATTTGCTCATGGACCATAAAGAAATGTAGGGACAAGAAAACCAGGAGCCAAGGCTAGGGGGCGAGTGGGGGGCGGGGAGGGGAAGGAGCTAAATAAACCATTTCACAGTAGTTTAGGTACTAATATTTCAATAAAAAGTTCATTCCTTGTCCAAATGATAAACCCATTTAGTTATCTGTTGAGTCTGTGTCGCTCAGGAGTAAAGGTGATTTCTTCACAATTTTAAATTTTACTTTGAGCCAGGTACCTAGAAGTGTTTCCAAACTTGACAATAACCACTATCCATGATAGGTTCTGCCTTCTCTTATTCTTCCCGCATAGTTGTGGCAATTATTGGGTCACAGGCATCAGACAGCTCATTGGACTTCAGTGGTCTCAGGGAACCCTCTCCTATGCTATTTACTGAGGCTTTTCAACCTCAAGATGCCCTTACTTACCTTGGCCAGACAGATCCTTTACCTAACATTCTTTGAAAGAATTCTCTTTTGAATCAGCAATTATATTCCATACACCTTTACTGAGGACCTACACAGTGCCATGTACCATGCTAGACACTTTCTAACTCTTACAGGTAAGGAAATTAGGTGAGGATTGTGTACTGAAACTGGAGCAAATAAATTAAGAATGAAAAAGGTCAGTCTTTATCGCCTAGAGGGTTATAAACTTATCTAACCTCTTTCTACAAGAGCTAGGCCTAGCAGGAAGCATACAAGGATTCAAAAAGACAGTTGTGACACACTGATGACTGACAGGACCTCTAATGGATAGTTGCCTGATTTTTTGAAAAAAAAAAAAAATAGGACACAAGGTCGAAAGGCGAGATGTACTTTCTAAGAGCAAGAGCCCAGTTATTTAGAAAATGAGACTATCCCAGAAGATTCCAGTATATATGGCCACAGTTCTGCAATGTTTAAGTGGAGACATCTAAGACAATACCACCATAAAATGCACTTGATTTTATATATGTGTGTTTATATTCTAGGGATTTAAAACTGTGATCCTATGAAGACTCAAATAATAAACTTGTTTTAATGACTTTTCAGAGTTGCATGTAATTTTAGTAAAGGCTACCTTTAGCATCGGTTATCATGAGGATGAACCTTGAAGTAGTATGTAACATACTTATGATTCCTCTGGGACCCAGAACCAATATATCCAGGCCAGGGACATCATAAGTGGTAAGGGATACAAAAAAAAGTCATTGGTTCCAGGAAAGTCTATTTGAGTTTAAGAGCTCTTGTCTTTGATGCAAAATATTTAATCATTCATATGTTCATTTATCTAACAGTTACTTATCCGTTATCCATTACATGCCAGGCATTGTGAGGGGTGTTGGGCATACAGTAGTAAGCATAAATGAAGACAGGATGATGCTATTAGAGTATATACAGCAGAATCATTTGGCCTGTTTTGTGATATATGAGGGCTACCCAAACAAATGAAATTTGGGCAGTGTTCTGAAGGGTGAGTAGGCATTAGAAGACAAAATGTGAGGAAAAGATATTCTAGGCACAAGGAACAAAATCTGTGAAGGCACCAGGGCTGGAAGAAGCATGACACATTTCAGTAATAATAGCAAGTCCAGTTTGGGTAAAGGTTCAAAAATCACAGGAACCAACAGAGCCAGATCGCTAGACCATGTTAAGTATTTTGTCTCTAACCTAATAATGAAGGGAAACCACTGAAGAATTTTAAGCAAGAGAGAGACATAGTTTTACATTTCAAAATATGCTATATTCTACTAGCTAGAACTTGAAATTCATTTTTCTATAGAAATAACTTAATAAATGGTAGTTCTATGAAGCCAGGATAATGCTCTTAGCACAATGCATCCAGCTAAAAAACCTATTGAAAAACTGGCCTTGGTTGCCAGCTACCATTTATAACTTGGTTTCTACAAGAAAATGCATTCCAGATTCCAGACAACCTAATTACAAATGACATTTTGGGGGACAGCCTATAATCTACTTAGACTTGTGAAAAACCTCCAACATTTTCCACATCAAAGGTTGTTAAGAAAGGTGAGGAACAGACTTTTGATTTTGAGATGGCAGAGCAGAGATCCTTCTGCCCACTCCAGCTCTCAGAAATCACCCCTCCATTATAAAGAAATATCAGAAGAAAAGGAAATGCAAGTGCTAGGGTAAAACTAGGGAGAATATGTCACCTTGGACAGTAACTACGGAGAAGGGCCACAGTGTGCGGAGACGGGATGTGGTCAGGTGCCGAGAGAAGGCATCTGTGGCTGCAGACCTCAGTGATGTCAGCTTGGGAGTGTAACCTTAGGGGCAGAACCAATAATCCCTTTGATGTCAATGTCAGGAATAGAGTGCATAGGAGCAGGACAATCCCCGGATACAACTTGGAGCCATAGAGAAGCAATGAAAGAATGCGTAAATAAAGAACCAAGAAGGTAGTCTGGTAGTGCATCGAGGTAGCTGAGACTGAACCTTGAGATAGTGACCTTTCTAGGTAAAATAATTAATGTACCTTTCCAGCAAGATACACACCCAACACTTTGTATCATAGGGCATTTTAGTATGAATTCGGGGGAATTCCTGCTAGCTTAGAACATGGCCGTGTCCTACTTCCAGTAAAACCTTCTACAAATAGTTAATGTAAGTAAAACTCAACTCAATAGAAGATTGGCAATAATACCTATGTAAAAAAAGGAACTTACACAGATTTTACACAAAGACAATACGATAAAATGGAGGAAAGGAATGGGGAGAAGGGAAGTACACACCACATACACACACAAATACACTGCCAGAAAGCATATTACTATAGGTGAAAATGAAAGTTGGGACTAAATGTGTCGCCATGAATTTGAAAAGAAATTAAGCCATTCCTTCTTTATACCAAAACTCGATACAGAGGACGATCAAACGGGATAAAGCATGATCTTGCTTGTATTAGGAATGAGGTGGTAGAACAAAATAAAACCATAACAGAAATGAAGGAGCCTTATTTGAAGCTTAAAAAGGAAAACGAGCAGTCCTAAAAATATTAAAGAGCATGAATAACAGTGAGGAAAACAAAATGGATATCAACAAAACATTAAAAAGGATTTGAGAGAAAACAATAAACGTGGAAGAGAAAATAGATCAAATATATATAAAATTGGTGGCACCAAGAAAAAACTGAAGAAATATAATAGAAAAAAAATTTAAAGATAGAAAGCAAGAATATGGTCTAGAAATTAAAAACTTAAATCTAAAAAATGAAAGATCACACTATGTTTTAGGAAACCATTATCCAGAATATTCAAAACAAAGATGTATTAAATTAAAATCAATGGGTTGAAATTCTAAAGAAAGAGCCATTTATTGGTATAAGCAAACATTTCAAGTGGACGATAAAAGAAAAAGTTCATTCATAGAAACATTACATGCTAAATGACAATAAGCTAATATCTTTAAATGTTTCAGAAAAATAAAGTGTGATCCTCAAAGTCTATAACCAGCAAACTTCTATTTACATGTAAATGCAAAAGACAGACATTATTGAACACACAAAAATTCCAGGATCACAGTCTCCATTAATAATTTCTTATTAAATTATTAGAGGTAAACTTCTTTAGACAACAGATAAATGGATTCAGTGTTCTCTGCCTACCCTTTTTGCCTGTAACTTCTTCCAAAAAAACCCCACCACTCTTGCAATTTAAATTACAAAAATGGAAATGTGATAATTACCCAACTGACTTTCACTCCGGCCAATATTGAAAATTAGGTATTTTTTAAAAATCCTCCCCAAACAATTACCTATTTGCTGGAAAATCACAAGTGTGCTTTTAAGCGAATAATCATGCTTGTGTAAAGGAAATATTCAGGGACAAAGTAAAAAGAGAGCCAAGAACAAAGTAAACGTAAAGCACTTCTCGCCGTAGGGGAATTTCCCAGTTTAAACAACAACAGCAATAACAAAACCCTAGAGCCTGAGTTTTAATAGCCTCAGGAATAGTTAGACATTAGGCCCCATATTCAAGAAAGCTAACACTCTTAAAATGATAAATCCTCCTTGAACACTCAAATAGAGAAAAAAATTATCTAAAGCATTTAAAAAAATAAAAGATGGAATAATGGGTCAAGAAAACACCAAATGTTGATGAGGCATAGTATAAAAAAAAAATCCAATATAATTTAAATGTAAAATTACAAAATCAATGGACATGTTATGAAGGAAATGAGACATGCATGAGAAGGGAATTAATGACTTGGAAGATAGAAATTAATAAACTACCCAAAATGTACACAGGAAGCAAAAAAGGCAAACTTGAAAGAGGAGGGAGGAGATGTGAAACTAGGATGAGAGAGTCTTCCATATGTATTCCATAACTGGAGTCTGTGGACAGAGGCAATATTCAAAGCGGTATTGCTAAGACTTTCTAGAACTGGTGGAAGATGATTCTCAGTTTCAAGAAGCCCAGTTAATCCTAAGCTGGACGAATTCTTTAGAAAAGAAGAAAAAAAGATATCTAGACTTATTATAGAAAATTTCAAGAAGGCTGGAAAAATATGCAGATCACCTTACCAACCAAAACAGCTTTCTCAACAGCAGCAATGAAAGCCATAAAACACATAAAAAACTCTGCAAAGTGGGAAAAGAGGGGAAAAAAATAATTCTTAAATCTGAATAGAGGAAAGTCAAAGGTTTTAGTTCAGGAAAGAGAAAATTAATCACCCTAGAAGAAAGACCTAATATGCAAAGAAGAAAGCTGAGCAAAGAAATTGGTAAATAGAATAGGAAATATAAATAAACATTGGCTGTATGAAATAATAATAATGCTCAATTTGGTGTGTGCATGTGTAGAAAATATGATAGAACTAAATTATTGGATGACCATATGTAAAATAGAAGAGAGTTGATTGATATAAAGTGTTCTCACATCCTTGGATTATGTGGGAAATGTGATCTTGATAATATTTAGTCTTTAAATAAAATAAGCATAATAAAACTTTAACTAAAAGATATAGGTATGGATTAATATCCAAAGCAGTAGAAAGAAAATTGAATTAAAGAGAGGATAAAAATCATTTAGAAATTTCAGACAAAGTAAAGTACAAAATAAGATAAAGAGCTAATAACATATTTATCCATAGAACTAAAAAAAAAAAATGTCTGCTGTACTAAACTCATCAATTAGAAGAGAAATTGTCAGAATAAATGGTTTAGAAAAGAAAAGACAAAGTAACATGCTGGAAAATGACATTGGTGATTTAGTTTTTGAATTTTCCCAAATCCCCTCACACAAACAGACAAACTCAAATAGCAAGACAAAAAAACAATGGATGGATGATATGTATGAAAATACCTAGGTGATGAGCTATCCTCATGATACAAATTATGAATGTAGAGAATCAAACAGCCAAATAAAATTTCTGGACTTTAAAAGAAGAATAAATCTGGTGCTTCCAAAGAAGGGGAGTGGGGCGGGCGGCAGGGTGGGGGATGCTAAATCACTTATCACTTACAAAAGAAAGAAAATCAGGTTATTATCAGACTGACAACTATAAAACCTGCATAGTACCAGGAGAAGGAGAAGAAAGTAATGAGGCATCATATGGCTCTCAAAATCAAAAATAGCCAACAGGTCCCCACTGGAAAGCTTGAAAATTGAGAATAGTAGCTGAAAAAAAAATGAGAGTGATCTCGTATACTCCAATAGTGGATGAAAACAAGGGCTCAACAATGAGTGACTGTCTGGACCAGATTGGACCCTGTGAACTCTCCAAAGTAACCAGCTCAAACTCCCTCCCAAGAATAAGTACTAGAATTAAGAATCTAAATTGAGCAGCACAGAGACAATAGTGACAGGGAAATTGAAGGTCCAGATAAAAGAATCAGAACTGGGGACTCTCAGAAACTAAGCCAGCATACTTTAGAACATTATACAAACACAACTCCGTGGAGTTAGAAATTAAATTTTAAGCTACATCTTCATCTAAATGTTCAGGAAAAACTAATTTCACATAAAAGAGAGGACAGAAAATGATTAGAATCAGAACACATTCAAAGCAGTATCAAGAAAAAGAATAGCATCCTTCCAGACGATTAAAGCATGCCAGATAATGTGGCTACAAGTCAGATGAAAACGATAATACACTATTTCAAAAAGTACTAGATAGTAAAAAAATGCTATGAGATATGAATGAACAGTAAAAATCCGAATTAGAAAAACCCGGAATGAGGCCATAGGACTCTGGAAATAATTAGAACTTTAGGAAAATGTATTTCTGAAGTGAAGACTAAACCAGAAATAACCCAAGAGTAAATCATCGTAACACATTGTGCCTGCAGAAAAATAGGTTAAAGAGGAAACTTTTACAAATAAAAGAGGTAACTGGGTTAAAGAGAAAATGAAAAAGTTAGAAGACAGGTTAAGATTATCATAGCTGTAGGGGAGCCTCCAAAGAAGAAATCCAAAGCAAAGAGACAAATACCAAAATTATAATTCAAAGAAATAATAAAACAACTAAAAATTACATACAGGAATGGCCAACACTAGGGTTTATTTTAGTAGGTTTTTTTTTTTTTTTTTTTTTAAAATAAAAAAAAAAGAGAAAACCTTTTGTGCTTCCAGGCAAAATGACTAAGCCATATATAAAGGAAAGAAAATCAGAATATTATCAGACTTTTTGACAGCAATGTTTTGTGCCAGAAGAAAATGGAGCAATATATTTATGATACTCAAGTAAAGAAAATGTGAGCCAAGCACTTTATATTCAGCCAGATTGAGTTTCAAGCATAAAGACAGCAGACAAATTGCTATCAACATGCCAGAATAAGGAAATATTGTTCTTCTGGGTTCTTCCTGAAACATCTACTCAAGAATAAGCTTAAGTCATTCAACATGATTAGAGAGACATCAATGTAAAAGCTGATGGTGAACATTAAATAAATATTTACTTGTATGGAAAAAATATAATATTAAATAGCTATAGGATCTATGTACATTCAGTATAATTAAAAGATTCAGAGACATAGAAAGAGGATATATGAGAAAATTGTACTGTTTCAATAATCCAATTAGTGGAGTTAATACTGGTATCATTACTGTGATCCTGAGACTGTTAAATATCCAACATGGGAAAAAGCACTTTAGGATTGTACGATATTGTAATTCTATTTTACTCTTGTCTCTTTGAGAACCAGGATTCTTGGTGAAGAAAGGCAATACAGATGTAAGATAAGAGAGCTAAAGTAAAATCGTTGTAGTCCTGAATTTGAATCAGAAGTGTTATTATGAGTTCGAGAGATATTTTATCTCAACTTCATATGAAATGGCCAGAATTGGTAAAGCAAGCATGAACACTGTTGGATTGGGATCAGCAGTATCAGAATGAACTGATAGACTAGATAGATAGATAGATAGATAGATAGATAGATAGATAGACAGACAGACAGACAGACAGACAGACAGACAGATAGATAGATGATAGGTAGATAGATGATAGATAGATATGTACATATATACATACATGCATACATATAGATGTGTGTACGCATTGGTTAGTATACATACATTTATTTCCAAGTTCTGTCTGCTGAGAAGCAATGATACCTCGTTAACAATGAACACAGCTAATACCCAGATCTTCATTTCTAAATACTTTTCTCCCATAAAAGGAGTCATGCCTCCTTAGATAAGTAGTTGATTTCAGGACTGGAGCAGAGAAAATATAAGATGAAACCGGAACAGTGACCCAATGTTTTAACAGATAAATTGCACTGGGAAAAAAGTGTCATATGAAGGGGGAAACGTGGACTAGAAGAGACTTAAGGCATATCCTTTAATATAAGCAAACAAAAATGGGAGGAAAAAACCCACTAAACTGTAGTGTTTAGGGATGAATATTTGGAAAATAAAGCTATAAATAAAAGCAGGAAGTGATTATCATAAAAAGATAATAGTCGCTTTTTTTTTTTGGTAAAAGCAAGAGGGTTTGTTACTGAGACAGGGCTTCTGGGGTGACTAGCAATTTTATTTGCTGACCCGAGCATTGATGTCAAGGATATTGCTTCATAAACATTCTTTTTGCTCTTTTTTTTTAATTTAGTTTTATTTGTACTACAATTTACAATAAAAATATTTATTTTATTCTTTAAGCTATGTACTCTTTAAGAGACACATCCCAAATATAGGGAAAAGAGGCTGAAAGTAAAGAGATGAGAAAATGGACACAATTTTTTAAAAAGAATAAGATATTATGGACAAAAACTAGCCAAAAGAAAACCAATGTAGCTATATAATATCAGACAAAACAGACCTTAGCCAAAGAAACATTATTAAGGGAAAAAAAAATACGATGATGAAAGGATAAATTTACTAGGCAGATAATAATTCTAAATTTGTATTCACCAAATAAAGAAGCTTAAAACATATGAAACAAAATTTGATTATATTAGAAAGTAAATGTTTAAATGTACCGTCATCGTGAGAGATTTTATACATCTCAGTAATTGATAAATCAAGCCTATCAGCCATTAATGAGCATTTAAAAGATTTGAATAACAAAATTAATAAGATCCAACAGAAATATAAAGAATCCTTCCTTTGAAAATTATATACATATTCTTTTCAAGCACACATGGAAAATGCATACCAAATAAGAATGTACCAAACTTCAAACCATGAATGCAAGCACACGTATTTAGAGACTGAGAGAGCAAGAGAGATCAACAATGAAAAATGTAACCCTCTATAAATGTAGATACATAAATATTTTATTAAAATTCCAAATAACCATTTATAGATTAACAATGAAATTATATTGAAATATACTCACCTACTGTAAATAAAACTGCTGCAAACATTTGTATACAGGTTTTTTTATAAACTGTGTTCATGCAGAAATTTGCCTATGAATGTTCATTATAGCTACATTCATAACAGCCCCAAACTGAAAACAACACAGATGTCCTTCGATGAGTGAATGGTTAAACAAGGTGTGGTACCTGCATACCATGGGATGCCACTCAGCAATAAAAGAAAATGAGCTATTGATACAAACTGTAACCTGAAGAAATCTCCAGAGGATCAGGCTGAGGGAAAAAATCCAATCTCAAAAGGTTACGTATTATATGATTCCATTTATATATAACATTCTTGAAATGGTAAAATTCTTAGAGCGGAGAACAGATTAGTGGCTGCCAGTATTGAGAAGGGGTTGAGGATGGGTGGGAAGTGAGTTTTGCTATAAAAGGGTAGCATGAGGTATCCTTCCTTGTGGTGATGGAAATGCCTTGTATCTTGAGTTTATCCATGTTAATAACCTGATACAATACTGAATGGCAGTTTTGCAGGACATTAAATTGAGAGTGTAACTGGATACAGGGTACCTGGGATCTTTCTCTATTATTTCTTACACTTGCATGAAAACCTATGTCTCAAAATTTAAAAATTTAATAGAAAATACATTTAACACTGTAGATTAAAGCATGTGGGGTACTGTGAAAGCAAGATGTATAGTCTTTCATTCTTATTTATAAAAAGGCTGAAAATTAGGAAGCCTGTCTTTCAAAGGAGTAAGCAAGAAAAAGAAACTATTAAACAAATTCAAAGAAAGTAAAATCATGGAGATAATTAACATAAAAACAGAAATTAACAAACAGAAAGAATACCATAAAGAAGACAGTCAAAAGGAAGAGAAAGAAACACACACAGTGTTAAAGGAAGCAATGATTAATCTACAGATACAGTAGAATTTAAGATATAAGAGAACATTACGGATAACCTTATTCCAATGAATTTGAAACTTAGATGAAATAAACATTTCCAAGAGAAATAAAACACTAAGACTAACATGAAAAGAAATACTGAGACTGCATTAATTTTGACCATTCAAGAAATCTAGACATAAAAAAACACAAAACAAAATGGTAGAAATAAATCCAGAACAAAAGTACAAAATTATCTGGGAAAACGCCAAAGTTTTCCAATTAAATTTCTTTTCTAATCTAGCTATATGCCGCTTAGAGGAGTCACAGTTTGAAACATAAAAGAATGGAAAGCTTAAAGATAAATTTGTGGAAAAGTGCATTAGGAAATACTACTTAAAAGAGAGCTTATGTTACCAATAATAAATATAACTATTATATACGGACAAATGTTTAATTAGTCTTAAAGACATAACACATTCTGAGTATGCCACTACTAATATGGCTTTAAAAATATAAATTCTAATCTTACATGAAATTTTATAGTGAAGAGAAATAGCAGAAACTTTCCCCAATTGATTTTATATAGCAAATGTAAACTCTATGCCCAAAGTAAATAAGGACAACATGAGAAAAGAAATCACAGCTTCTCTCACAAACATTTAGAAACCAAAAATGTATTAGCAAAAACTTGTTAGGATCAGCCATATACAAAAATAAGGTGAGTTCATTTGCAGAATGGTAGCTTATTATGGATAAAATATTAAAGTAAATATAAGAATTTACCAAGGTTCCTATATATATATGAAATATTAAAACGTCAAGAACAGGTTGTTTTCTTTTTTTAATTTTATTTTATTATTAGTTTCAAGTATATAGTACATTGGTTACATTTTTATAATTCTGACTGTAATTCTTATATACCACAAGTGAATCGTAAATTACTACAACCACTTTGGAAAACCAAAATCAGATGGCAGGATCTACTAATGCTAAACATATGCGTAAACCAGCAATTCTACTCCTGGGAAGAAATTACCAGAAATAAGAGCATGAGTACACAAAAAGACATACCCAAAAATGTTCTTGGCAACCATATTCCTCAAACTGGAAACTATTTAAAAATCTATCTACATTAGGATGCATAAATTATAGTCTGTTTACACAATGTAACTCTCTCTATACAGAAAAGAGAATGAACAAACTGTAACCCCACTCAACATGGATGTACCTCAGAAAAACGTAATACTGAGGAGAAAAAAATATAACTAGACATATAAGACATTCTATATAATTCCATAAATGTCAAGAAGATATAACATGGATTTATAATAAAAAAGACCAGCATAGCAGTCATCTTTATATGGGACTGTCACTAGTTAGGGAGCAGTTCTTGCGTTATAGTGATGTTTTGATTTTTGATCTCGGTGCTGATTACATGGGCATATGCTCTCTGAAAATTCATAAAACTGTACAACTATGACTTGTGTACTTCTCTGTATATTCTATTTCAATAAGAAGCTTATAAAATTCAGTGCATTTCTATACCCTAGACGTAAACAGAAAAGGTATTCAAAAATGATAAATACAATAAAATAATAACTTTCTAGGACTGAACAACTTTTGTACATAACTCTTATGAAGAAAATCATAGCATTCTACTGAGAGACATTCAACATGACCTAAATAAAGAGAGAGATATATTATCGCATAAAAAGACTCAATATGTTTAAGGTGTCAGCTCTTCCTAAACTATGGATTCAATGGCAATTAAAATACAAATCTCAATGCAATTTGACAAGTGGCTTCCCTAAGATATACAGAAGAAGATATCCAAAAGAAGAAAATCATGGAGATGCTGCCCTCCCAGTAATAAAGGTGTACTGTAAGTTACAGAAATTAAAAGTGTGATATTGATACAGGGATAAATAAATGGAAAAGGATAGAAAGTCCAGAAATAAGCCCATATACATAGGGAGCTGGTAGCGAAAACAATCCAATATATAGCAGTGGGATCATTGAAATATTGATTTGGATATGTTCTCTCATCACGTACAGGATCAATTTCTGATGAATTAAGGACTCAAATGGAGAAAGGAAACCTTCATATTTTAAGAGAAATGTAGAGAAAATACTTCATGACTGTAGGTTAGAGAAAGATTTCCAAAAGATTTTGCAAATATTAATGTTGATAAATTCAGATCTATTAAAATGTTCAATTTTTGCTCCTCATAAGGCACCCCAAATGAATGAAAAAGATGAACCTCTCACTGGGAGAAAACATTTGCAACATACAAAGACAATAACAAGTAAGTGTCTAGAATAGAATGAATCAATAAAATAAATGTGTTTAAACGGAAAAGGGAAAAAGTGAACACAGAATAGATGTTTCATGAAACAAGAATAACCACAAAGAATTGAAAAAGTGCTCAATTGTCCAAAAATTATAGAAATAAATATTTGTTAAAAGTACTGTGTGATATGATTTCTCATCCTACAAGTAAAAAAAAAAAATTTAACATCAAACAAGAGCAAGGATGTGAAGCCATAGCTGATACACTGCTGGAGGTAGGGGAAAACTGGTAAAACCACCATACATAAGATTTGATATTTTATTATAAAGCTAAGTATGGGTCTATCTTCCATCTTCACAATTTTATTCTGAACTGGCTAACCTAGACAAACTCTCATTCATGTATAGCATGGATTACGCACAGATTATTTTTAGCAGATTGGTTTGTAAAAGCTAAAACTTGGAAACAATCCAAATGGCCCATCAATAGTAAAATGAATAAAACAGTTGATATTTACATTCAATAGGATATTATACAGCAGTGAAAATGAACAGACGGTAGCTGTAAATATCAAAATGGGTGCATTCCAAACATATTGTTGAGAGATAAAGGCAAATCACAGTGGAATGCATTCATTATGATTTCATTGACATAAAGGTAAAAAAATTCATTTTGCGTATTTATGTATATAAGCAGTTGAAGGATGAGTACAAAATTCAGAATAGTGTTTACCTCTAGTCATAGAAGAAGATATGAATTAGGGGAGGAAAAAGTAGAATCCTTCAGAGCTGTGGATAATCTTCCATTCCTTAAACTCTTGGTGATGGGTGTTCCTCTATTATTATTATTTAAATGTTATGTATACCATATATGTCCCAGTGCCTGGACATTTAAAAGAGTAATAAGGAGAGAATTCTCTCCCATACCTCTCAGGTAAAGGAAGAAATCAATACTAAAATTACAGAATACCTAGAAAATGACAATAAAAACAACGTATTATCAGAACTGATGGAATATGGCTAAAGTGTATTCATGAACTTAATTTATACTCCTTTATGCTTAATATGTGTGAATTAAGGACCTAAGAAATTAGAATTTTTTTCAATAAAATAAGTGAAAGGAAATAGAAGAATGAAAATATCCAGAAATTTATAGCATAAGAAAAATAAATGGTTTCTTTAGAAACCTAGGGAATAATTGGAACAATGATTAATTTTATTCCTAGAAAACACCAAAAAAAAAAAACAATAGAAAGCACAATAACAACAACAAAGAAATAGCATAAAAGACTTAGATCTGAGTGTACTGATATATTAAAAAAATCAAAATGCAGACCAATGTACACAATTAGCTTCCATTTGTGTTAAAACATAAAAATTTAAAAATATGTAAAAACAATTTGTCAGTTTCTTAATAAGTTAGACATAGACCACCATGAGACCCAGTAGCCCAACTCCTGTGTATTTATCTTAGAAAAATAAAAAGTTATGTTTACACAAAACATACTTACATATCTTTATAGCAACTCTATAACTGCTAAAAACTGGTGGCATTCAGCTGAGTTAATGGATAAACAATCTGGTACATCTGCACATTGGAATATTACTCAGCAATAAAGAGGAACAAACGATTGACACACGCAACAACTGGATAAAATTTCAAAGGCGTTATGCTGAGTGAAAGATGATCTTGAAGGGTTACATATTGTATGATTCCATTTATATGACATTCTCGAAAAGACAAAACTATAGTGATAGAGAAGTGACTAGTGGCTTCCAGAGGTTAGGGGTTCAGGAGTGGGGTTTGATTGGGACATTGTGACTACGACGAGAGAGTACAAGAGAATATTTTGGGATGATGAAACTGTTCTGTACCCTGATAGTGGTAGTGGATATATGAAACATATATATTTAGAAAATATATTTAATAAATATATATCTTTATGATACATATATTACATATTATATATCATTAGTATTATATATATGTATGATCATTTAAAAACATTGCATATATAAAATACATGTATATGCATATATATAATTGTATACATATACATATAATTATACAGAATGTCTATGAAAGGTTGCACCCAAAAATGCTAAGAGAAGTAGTCTTCAGGGAGAGTTGAGGAATAGAGGTACAAATTTTAATAGTAGGTACAAATTTACCCTTTGTACCTTCTGAATTTTGTATCATATGCAGCGTGATATGCAAATTTTGAATGGTAATGTACACACTGTACAAAATTAAGAATGGAGTTTACTGTGGACTGGGGGTGCTTTTCTGTCATTGGCAGGAAGTTGGCCTAGATTGAGGAAACAAGAGGCAGATCTGCAAAGCCACTTGGTTTAGAATATCTAGAGGGAAATATACCTATGACAATAGTCTCTGAAAAATAGGCTCTTTACCAGTTTTTGACCATTTGTTCACCAAAATTGTGGCAGAAGTATCCAATCCTGATATATTTTCGTGGTCCCCGGTTAAGGAGCTGCTCCAGGAATAATTGTCTCAGATTATCAACTGAGAGCTAATACATTTCACTCTTCAACTTGTTGACCATCATTATGTCAACAAAACAACAAATAATGAGTTCTCTCTGAATAAGACATGAGTCTCTGTCTTAGCATCCCTCAGATTTCTCTTCCCCTGAGTGCGCGAGTTCAACTTGCCCTAGACTTCAAACTGTTCTTGTCTCACGCTGGTCTCTGCTAGGATGATTCTATTGTATCCAGACCTTTAGTATTATTTGCACAACAGGCAAGGTCTTTAGTAATGTTTTTGCTCAAGAATTACTTTAAACTCTGAATTTTTATCAGTGCTCTAAGGAATGGGATTTTCCTCTCATTCATTCTGCAGAAGGAACAGAGGAGTGTGGCTTCCCGCCTGCTCGCAGGACCCCACAGCTCTCCTTCTTGCATTCTGTGGAATTCTTTATTCTCTTGCCAGCTGAGTCTGGGTTCTTCTGCCCCTTTGTCTTGATTTCTTGCCTAAGGAGATAATGGTAAAATTTGTTTTATTCCATCCTTTTGGGACGAAAAATAGCTTTCTTTTTGGGGATATGAGCTCCTAAGTGCTCAGTAGAACACTCCTTGCGTGGCCAGTGAACACTCTTCCTCCTCCTGTACGTCTCTATGCCGAGAGCTCCATTTTTGTTTTTGTTTTATTGTTAACACTGTATAGCAGGGGGCCCTAAGCCTTGAGCTGGGGACAGGTACCAGTCCATGGCCTGTTAGGAACCTGGCTGCACAGCAGGAGATGAGTGGTGGGTAAGCAAGCTAAGCTTCATCTGTACTTGCAGCTGCTCCCCAGCGCTAGCATCACTGCCTCAGCTCCACCTCAGATCATCAGGCATTAGATTCTCATAGGAGCACCAGTCCCTGGTGCCAAAAAGGTTGAGGACCACTGCTTGATAGGTTATGAATTCATCCATATGGAAGATAAAACTGCAGGTGAATTTTAACCCAACAAAATCCCAGGAACACATCTCAAAAGAAACAATCCCGATTATTCAAGGAGAAGGCAGGCTACCAGCTACTGTTTCTAGGGAAGGAAGGGCCCTGTCCTGCAAACCTGTTGGCACTGCTGTGGTTTTACAAGCCAGGTCAGGGGAGTGGGTGTTGGAAGCAGACAGTGTGACCCTAGGCTTACACGAGATGATGGCGCTTTTGCACTCAGCACACCATCTGCCTTGTAGGTCCTTGTCTCTTGGACATGATAAAATCTAGCTAGAAACAGACAACCTCCCTCCTTGTGTTTGCTCTGTGCTCAGCACTGTGTTGTGTATTTTCACATTCTCAAATTCTAGGTTTTTAGGGCAACCCTGTTTTATAGATGGGGCTTAGAATCTGAGGTGACACGTCCAGCCACAAGTAGAGGAGTTATATTTCTTCCTCCACAGCTATGTTCTGTCTCTGTTCGGGGCTGTCTCTGTAATCTGTGGACCCTGGGGCTGCTGTGTCATGATTGGTTAAAACTAAGACCCTTCCCCCAGGAAGGAAGAGTTGAAGTCCACGGCATGGACAGTACTGATTATCCTCACAGAGACTTCTCTAAGTGGACACTCAGTACATATTTGCTAAATAATTGAGAATTGATAGCTTTTTTTTTTTTTTTCACCCCTTCAGTTTATACAATGGCAAATTCAGTTTCATTTTACAGAGAAGAAAGCAAAGGTTCACAGTGGTTTGGCTTCAACAATATAACTAGAGAAACCAGACTGTCTGGGTTCTAATTCCAGTTCTACCACTTAGGAGCTGTGAAACCATGCGCAGGTTGCTTGACCTCTTGTGCTTTAGTTTACTCATCTATAAACTAGGATACTTAAAGTACCTATGTCGGTGAGGTCATTGAAGATTAAATGAGTTAACATTTAAAATCGATTGGAATAGTTCCTGGTGCATAGTAAGGGCTATTAAAGTGCTTGTTAAGTAAATTACTTTTCAAGCATCTTTGTGTTTCTTTCCGGCAACTTTATAAGGATTACTCGTATGCCATTTTACAGATTTGGAAATTTAATGCAGGGTGATCATGTGACTAACCTCCCTCACATGGCTGAGATTCAGACCCAGTTGCTACTGAAGCCTGACTATTCCCACCCCCATCTATTTCTACATGACGCTTGCATTAAAATCCATTCCCTAGAATATACCTTCTCTTCCACTACTCAGGTACGACTAACACAAAACCAAACAAAAATGGTATTTGGAGTGTTCTATCTTAGTCTTGCTTTTTTTTTTTTTTGACATACCTATAAGCCAAAATTAAAAGGGAAATAGAAAGATAATAATACAACACACACACACATATACACAAAGGGTAATTACTGATTTTATTAAAAACATCTATCACAGAACCACAGAACCACAGTTATTTCAGGCCTGGGGATATAATGCACACTATTATATATTAAGCCATTTGATGATTAAAGATAAAAGCATGATTAAATATGTTAATGAAAGTGCCAGGCTTAACCGAGATGTGCACCGCAAGGTGGCCTTGGGCGGGTCACACTGCCTTTGTGACCCTTTGTAAACTTTCTCTTCACTGGATTTTCTAGATGGTAGTTACTTTGTGTTAAAAAAAAAAAAAATCCTCAGGGTAATGAAATTCTGTCTGATCCCTGGGGCCTGGATGGCTACCCTGGCCTCCTGCCCTCTAGCTGCTGTCACACAGCCCATTGTCATTCTCTTCTTAGTGGAATTGGAAACCAGGCACCTGGCATTCTCCTACCAATTTTCTCTATTCTCAGGTCTGGAGGGAAGGGGACAAAATGCAGGAAGGAGAGAAATATTATTTGTCAAGTCTCAGCCATTGGCCAGATATTGCTTTGGGCACGTCCTATATTGAGACATTAGTTCTAATTTACTCGATCTTTATCCTTATCACTATCTTGTTTTAACAGAGGAGAGCAGGACTCAGAGATGTTAAATAACTTGATAGGGTGATAATTAGTGAGGTTCTCGAATATTTTTGATTCTCCTCCCAGGCAGAGGATAGGAGTACCCTTCTCTGCCATCTTGATCCATGAGAGTGTAAGTGACATATGTCTCTTCTCAGTGCAAGCTTGAAGAGCTAGGTTATGAATTGCCACACCTGCTTCCTCTGGACCCATCATCAGTTTGGTTCCACATATAGTTTGGAAGAGCAGAGCCCACTTCTAACCTGCCCATGGATATAAAGCATGAGTGGGAAAGGAAGTTATCGTTTTCAACTCATTAAGATTTGGGGCTTATTTCTCTTGTCCCATTACCTGGCCTGCCCTAATTAATACACACAGTCAAGGTCTCACAACTTGGGTGGATCTGTGTTGCGAGCAAGAAAAGCGGCTACCGAAGTAACATTCTTGAACGCATTTGTGTCTTTCCACAATGCCAGGTTCATTGAGTGGAATCTTCTCAGATAAGCTGATCAGGTTTCCACGCAGGTTAACACACAACACACAGAGAGGGAAGGTACAGAGTCTTACGCAACAGAGCGAAGGGATCAATGTCCTTAGCATCTCCAAATTTAGCTCTGTTGACTGGTGGCGTGGAGAGCTGCACCTCGGTCCCTGGCCAGTGGCTGTGACAGGTCAGAGTCTTTGTCTCTATCACACTGCCTGTGATGCTCTTGGGTCAGGCTTGAACATCGTCTGTCTAAGGTGTTCAGTTTACATGGACCTTACGAAGTGGGATCCTTATGCTTATCATCTTCTGCAGATGGGGGCTGATGTTTCTGTGGTTTTGGGGGTCCGGTCACACCCTAAGGGCATTCCCGTTATGTGCCAGTTGCCATTCCTGTCATGGCTTCCCCATGGAATCCATTTTGTAAAGTCCAAAAAGTCCTCATTTCTTCCTTATACACTGCTGGTGGGACTGCAAATTGGTACAGCCACTGTGGAAAACGGTATGGAGGTTCCTCAAAAAACTAAGAATTGATCTACCATATGATCCAGCAATCCCTCCACTGGATATTTACCCCAAAGACTTGAAAACCCATATCCGAAAAGATATTTGCACACCAATATTCATAGCACACCATATTCACAGTGTCCAGGACATGGAAGCAACCAAAGTATCCTACGATAGATGATTGGCTAAAGAAGCTGTGGTACATATATACGATGGAATATTGCTCAGCCATAAGAAGAGATGAAATATTGCCATTTGCAACAATGTGGATGGACCTTGAGATAATCATGCTAATTGAAATAAGCCAGACAGAAAAAGTTGAAAATCACATGATATCATATATGGGGGATATAAACCTAAAAGCAACAAAGGAGCAGGACAAACAGAGACTCATGGACGTGGACTATAGGCTAGTGGTTACCAGAGGACTATAGACTAGTGGTTACTAGTGGGGTGGGAGAGGAGGGGGTAGGTAGACGGGGTAAAGGGGGTCAAATATATGGTAGCTGAAGGAAACTGGACTTCAGGTGGTAAACACACAATAGAATATATAGATGTCAAATGATAATGTACACTTGAAAATTATATAATTGTATTAACCAATGTTACCCCAATAAACTTAATTTAGAATTAAAAAAGAAAAAGTCCTCATTTCTTTATGTTCGATGCATCCTGGGATTTGAAATTTGAGCGTGGTTCTGTCTTCTTTCAAAGACCTAGCTTTTTACTGCCCGAACTCTTCTAATGAGACATAGTCAGACCATAGGATCCAGGAGAACAGTGTCCTAAACCAGGCTCCTCACATGAGGGACAAGGAAGGAGCGCAGACATAGCTGCTGGTCAGAGCTTTTCCTGGACCCCTGAGGATCCCAATAAGGGAAAGCATAGGACTCAGAACCTCAAGGTCAGATTAAAATGTATCAGTTCTTTCTGTAACCTCGCACTAAAACCACCTAATCTCGGTTTTTCACATGTATATTGGAAATAATATCAGGGACCATTCAAAGTCCCTAATCTCCGGGGAGTCCTGATACTAAAGTAGTTCCTAATTTTCTCTAAAAGTCAGGAAAAAGATGTTCAGGGATTATACAAATATTGTGCAGTATTGTTCACTACTTTGAATAGTAAAATATTCCGGAAATATCTGGAACTGAGTGGCAATAATCTGGGTCTTAGACAAAGACAATAAGAAAGAGAAGAAGTAGGAAGAAAAGACTCTGGGAATAAATTCAACTGGAAGGTGTCAGTGTCTCCATAAGAAATTAGGTCAGTAAATCAAGAAAGCAGCAGATATGAGCTGGGATGTATGACTGCGAGGGTCCATAGGGCTATGCTCACAGAATGGTGTGGATGAGCATTCGGGCTACCAAATCTGACCCACAAACCAGTGCACTCAGGTTCTTTTCAATTGCAAATCTCATCAGTAAAATGTTTCTGAGCTCACTTTCTCCGTACATTCATATATTTGCAGATAAACGTACATACGCATTACTAAAATAATGTCTTGTGTGCATTATATAAACATATATGTACATAAAACATACACCAAAGGAAAAATGTCAGAAAGATGAGTAAATAAAAAGAAATGGATGATCTAATGTGTTTTTTCCCATACCCTCCAATGATCACTGAGCATGAGTTAGGATGTATGTAACCTCTACTGAGTCAAAGGGCTTTGTACTTTTCTTCCTGGAAGTGACTTTGTTGCCCCATGGGGAAGGAACGCAGGCAAGCTTTTCAGCTTCTTGTTTTGACTCAACTTTCAGTGAGCTGAATGTTTTTACAATGACAATGAACAAAGTAAAATATTCTTTAATCACATTCCAATGGAAACACAGTCAAAGAGCAAATATAACTCATATTTCTTTTCTCTTTCCAATGTCACAGAGGATTGTGAGCTATCTGTGTCCCTTGGAGACAAAGTAGAAGGGTGGGCACATCTTGTTGGTATGAAGAGAAGTGCTAATTTATATATTTAAAGCAGTAGTTCCTGTTGCTTATATCAAACTCACTGTCTACCTAGGACCCTAAAAATCTGCAATCTCAACAAATAACTCAGGAGTCCAACAAATAACCTTGAGGCAAGTCACCTAGCCACTTCAAATAATAAAGTCATGAACTCTACCAAGTATATTTCTGAAACTTAAATACCCCTTGATTTACAGAATAGTATACCTGGTGACTGAGTTATTAAATAGGGAGAGAAAAAGGGAGGACTGACCCTCAATAGGAAATTGAAAGTGACAACTTCCTTCCTGGGGGGACTTGGAATTTGAATTCTGTGAGATGGTATACTGTGAGTATTCCCTGCCCAGCTTCCAGAATGTAGGACATGTTAAATGAATGCTATATAAATGAATAAATTTTACAGATATGTCTGAATGATTTATCCCTGATGACCTGCAAAGTCTAGTAAAATATTTAAAAATACAAAAAGGCTAGACTTATAATAAAATAGAATTAAAAACTCAATAAATTTAAAGCAAAAATAAGAAAAAAAGCATAGAGGAAAAAACACATAAGATCATAAATAATTCTTAATTTAACAATATTCTCAAGAAATGTAAGTGAACTTTCTAGTTTAAACCAGAAATTGTTGCATTTGATTAGAAAACAAAATCTATATTATACAATTTTAAAATAGACACACCTAAAACATAAGGATGCAGAGAGATTGAAAGTCAAATGTGAAAAAAATATCGGAAAACAATAATAGAAAAAGGCTGGTGAACCCATATTAATATCAGATAAAATAGATTAAAAGTAAAATATAATTTTTTTTTTTTTTTTTTGCTGAAAGAGGATTTGATTGACTTCTCAGTTATAAAAGTATTTGTTTACTCTGGGATTTGCAATGACTCTAAATTTGCATGCACATGATAACATGGTCTCAAAATATATAAAGTCAAATTTTTAAAAATTGCAAAGAGAAAATATCAGATCTGTCAGTGGGGGACTTTTAACAGTCATTCACCCATTCACAAATTAAATGTTGGCCAAACCTCTATTTTATTTCACGCTTCCTTCTAAATGCCGAGAAAACATCAATGAATACATCAAAATTTCTGCTATGAAATTAAACGCATGGGCAATAGAAGGAAAGCACACATTCTCCTGGATGGAAAAGATAATGAAAAAAAAAACATCTATTTAATGTGTCAGCTGATGATAAGTGCTAAGAAGGAAAAGATGAATGAGGGTAACAGGATAGAAAGTGATGGGGCCAGGGAGGGTGTTGTTTAGATCGTGATGAAGGTAGGACTCCTTGATCAGGTAACCTGAATACAGTGAAGGAGAAAGCCAGGTGCATAGATTGGATAAAAACATTCCAAGTTGTAGAATCAGCAAGTATACCGGCCCTGAGGAGGCACAGTTCTGAGAACTTGGTGTGAAGAATACAGGAGTAGAATGCCTGGAGATGAGATCACACACATCTCTCTGTCACCGACAGACCAAGCAGGCAAATAATAAATAAAATATTTGCCTGACCCAATAAAACTGATCCAGTTTAAAAACTATGAAGTGTTGCATCTGAAGAATAGGGGATATACAGTCTTCTCAAGAACACATAAAACAGTTACAAAAATTGATAGTCAACAAAACAAGTCTCAAAACCCTTGATTCAGTATCACGCTAATTACATCCTCTGACAATAAAATTAAGTTAGAAATAAAAAGCAAAAGTATAACTTTACAGAAACCCACATGTTTGGAATATAAAAGGACTCCTACAAAAGATAGAGGTCGTTGAAGATGTAATAAAGGAAATTGTGCAAACTACTTAGAATTGAATGTAGCAAAAATACAAATAATATTCATGAGATTTGGCTAAACCCATTCCTTGAGAGAACTTTATAGCTTTTAAAGTGCTTTTAGTAATAAAGAATATCCAAATATTTAATGATTTAAACATCTATCTTAAGAAGGTAAAAAAAAAAAAAGACAGTAGATTAAACATAAGGGTAATAGAAGGAAAGAAATAGTAAATATTAGAGTAGACGTTAATAGGAAGGAAAAGCTACAACAGTATATCAACAAAGCCAAAACTCTAAAACATGTTAAAACACACTCAAAAAAAAAAAAGTTGGCATGAACAGACAATATTAGGAATAAAAGAGGATACTTAAAAGTACAGTTGATGTTAAAATAAGAAATACACTTATAAGATTGGCACTAATCAAACATCCTGAATTACCAAGTATTGGCAACTAATTAGAACAACTTTTTAACACTTCTCATGAGAACATAATTTGCTACAACCACTTCGATAAACAATTTGCCATTGTCTATTAAATTGAAAATGTGCATAACATAATACCCAGTAATTTCACTCACAGGTATAGTCTAGACTAGATATACTCTCGCACATATACCCTCAGGAGATATATACATGAACGTGCAGAGCAGCTCCGCCCACAATGGCTGAAAAATGTGGCATCAACATAAACATCTATGTTAGGAGAACTAATGAGTAAATGTTCTTTGTGCCTTTTGACAATTTCCAGAAAATGGTTTAATTTTTCCTTCTCCTTGTTGATTCTTGGGCAAAAAGCTTAAGATGCCATGTGCAAGGCCATGCAAAATAAAGAGAAAAGACGTAGGTGTTGCTTTTCCAATTGTTTGCACTCCCTGCTCTTTTCAGAAGCTGAGTAGATGCCCTGAGGTGGAAAATATGAGTGCAGCGAAAGCAGAAGGCCCTGCCCTATAACTTAGAGAACTAGGTGAAAGGTCTAGGTTCCCAGTAAAAGTGCTGGACCTTCCCCAAACTTACCCAATGACATAGAACAATTTGAATAAATAAAATATGACATGGAGAATCTAGCAGTTTTCTGGATTATTTTTTGCGATTGAGTTTGATTAGGTCATAATTCTGAATGTCATTGTCCTCATCTGTAAGAGGGAAAGTTAGACCTCAGGATCTTTTTCCTGCTCTGGCAGTTCGAGTCTAACACTCAGGGACCTTAGATTTCAGTGGATGAGGTAAGAAATGCACACAAATAATTAGAATATTAAGATGGCAAAGCCCAGTGTCTGATGAGAAGTACACTCTTGGGAGATCAGAAGAGGAAGACTCACTTGTTCCTAAGGAAGTTTTCTAGGAAGAAATGATGCTAAATGAAACCTTTTTTTTTTAATTAGAGAAGTGATTTTTGCTCATTAGAGGAAATTTGGAGATCACAGAAGATTGGAGACAGAGAAAAACTTTTATCCATTTGTCAATCTATTTATCCATCCCTCCATCCATTTATTCATCCAAATATTCGACTACTTATTATATGCCAAGTATTTTTCTAGACACCAGGGAAATAGCAGAAAAACAAATATGCAAAGTTCTTGCTCTTGTGTAATTCATTTTTCAGGCTAGGCTAAGGGAAATCAGGCAAGTAAACAATGCCATAAATAAATGAATGATGTAATTTCTGCAAGTGACAAGTCACAAGGAAATAAAGATTGATGTGACAGTGATATGGTGGTTGGGAAGCGAGTAGTTTTTTTGACTGACGTCATGGAAGGCCACTTTGATGCCACATCACTCATCAAGGAAACCACCACTCAGAGTTAACCATCAATATCTGGGGGATTTCCTTCCTCTGTGTACCTTTCTTTCATAGGTACTTGCTCACCCATCATCCTTCCCCCGCCCTCGCCTTATTAAAAGACTGTCTTTCAGAGCCCCTGCTTCATTACTCTTTATAACTAGGACCTCCCCATGCATTGTCATAACATTTGCAGTGAGAAAACTTGTTCCCTTAATTTTGAAATAGATCAATAAAAACAAATTAAAATAGAGGATTAGAGGTATCTTTTTACAACATTATTTTTCTAAGAACAAAAGATGCAGTGATCTCATTGTTATTTCTCCAGAGATCTCTAACCATAATATAAAGCCATTTAGTGAAGCTTAACATGGTAATAACTCACTGTTTCTCTCTCATTACTCCGGGGAACCCTGGGGAGAGAGAAAAACCAGGTAGATAAAAGGGTCTGGATGAGTGTGAAAAGCCCACTTTTCCACATGTAAAAGACACTAGTAAGTTGTATCTGGCTTAGCAGTCTATTTTAGGGTGGGGCTTTCCTGGGGGAAAACAGGAAAGGGTCAGAAATGTAAGTGGGTCTGTGTCCCTCCCTAGAAAATGGGGAGTTTAGGCGGAGGGGGTGGCGAAGAGGAGGAAAGGAGCTAATAGTGTAAAAGCACCTTGGACAAAGGTTGAGCGCTGCATTTAGGAGTGGGTTAGCACATTTGGAAAATCAGAACATGCTGTGCTTCAGATTCCAAGCAATTGGAAGGGACAATTCCATCACATAAGAGAAGCAGAGGATTTATTTTAGAAGTCCCTGGGGTTTGACCAGAGAACCATCGGATGGATGTGTGCAGGAAGCACACCGTTTCCTCCCTCTCAGGGCCCTGTGGTACTACGTGGAATGTCTATAAAACCCCCATTTCACCTTGGAGGACCCAGCATTTGGATTAGGAACATAGACCCTGGAGTCCTTACCTCTGAGTTCACATCCTGGCTGGGAACCTTCTCTGAGCCCTTGTTTCCTGCTATAAGATCATACACCTACAGTGCTTAGCACAGAACCTAGAACTTACATAGCGAGAGCTCAATACATGTTCACTCAGATGATGATACTGATGGAGAATTTCTCAGCCTGAAAACGAAACCTCAGGGTCCTCCCAACACCCTCGTTTTGCGAATGAACAAACTGCATCCTAGAGCAGAGTCATTAAAAGCATGGACTTAGTAGACACATCTGCATGTAGATGTCAGCTCCGCCATTTGCCGGGTGCATGGTGTGGTCACTTCGCTTCTAGACTCTCAGTTCCCTCAACTGTAAAATGGAGACATCGAGACTTATAATTGTGAGAAGTAAATGTGATATAAGCAAATTGCTTAGCCAAATGCCTGGCTCAGATTTTAAAACGTTACATGAAGTAGATAATCATTCACAAATTATGGTGTTTGTTATGATCATCATTCGAGTGGAAGCAAATTAATGATCAAACCAGGATATCAATCTATTTAAACAGAATATCAAGTAGACAAAAACAGATGTTGCTGATTCAAAATATATCATTCATAAATTCAATCTTATTAAAATATTGAAAATATTAAATAATTTTAATACTTAGAACTGTACACTCAAACAGAGAAAACACATTGAGGACACACAAAATAGTCACAAAAATAGAACAGGTATTAGGACATAAACGAAGCCCAATTAAATTCTAAAGAATCCATATCATACAGACCATGTTTCCCAACTGTTATACAATAAAATTAGAAATTAATAACTAAAGGACAGCTTTAAAAACCTCATGAATTTAATAATTAAATAAAATTTTACTAAATAACACTTAGATTAGAAAGGAAATCATAAAGAAATCATGAAGTGAATGGTAATAAACAGAACTAAAACAATGCTTGGAGGAAAATCTGGAGCTTTAAATTCATTTACTAGGAAACAAAAGTTAAAAACAAATGAGCTGGATATACAGATGGCAAAAAGCACATGAAAAGATGTTCAACACCATTAGCCATTAGGGACATGCAAATTACAACCAGGAGCCATCACTATACACCTACCCGAATGGCTAATGTAAAAAATAGTGACAGTACCAAATGCTGGTGAAGAAGAAACTGGATCTCTCGTGTACTACCTGTGGGAATATAAATGGTCCAGTCACCCTGGAAAATAGTTTGTCAGTTTATTTTAAAACTAAAAATGAGCTTGCCTTATGACCCAGCAATTACTCTCTTCGACATTCATCCCAGAGAAATGAAAACTTCTGTTCACACAGAAACTCGTGCTCAAATATCATAGCAGATTTGTTCATAATAACCCCTGCCGTGTTGTGATTTATGAGAAGAAATATGTATTTGGTCTTTGTCCCTATTTCTGGCACAGAGCTCCTAAAACCCTTGGAATTTCCCAAATAATAAGAGTGAGAAAGACATCTTTTGTTATGTGAATGTGGTGACTTGAGTGCACCTAAGGGTGGGGGCTGGTTGACAGGAACTTTCAGTCTCACCCCAACCCTCACCCCAACCTCTGGAGAGGGGTGAGAGGCAGGAGGTAGAGATCAATCGCCCATGGACTGTGATTTCATTAGACACGCCTATGTAATGAAGCCTCCATAATAACCCACAAGGACAGGGTTTGGGGCGCCTCCAGGTGGGTGAACACATGGAGGTGCTGGGAGCATGGTGCACCTGAAGAGGGCAAGGAAGCGCCACAGCCTTTCACATGCCTTGACCTGTGCGTTGGTTCTCTCTGGCTGTCCCCAATTTACATCCTTTTCCGTGTAAGTTGCTACATTAATTAACTAAGGGATAAAAATCAAATGATTATCTCGATCGATGAGACAAGGCATTTGATAAAGTTTGCCACCAAGTTATGAATATTTGAAACATTATTAGAAAAATAGAAGAAATATTTTTTGAATTAATTTTATTGGAGTAACATTGGTTAATGATGTTATATAAGTTTTGGGTGTACAAGTCTATAATACATTATCCGTATATTGCATTATGTGCTCACCACACAATCTAGTCTTCTGTCACCATATATTTGGTCCCCTTTACTCTCTTCATCCTTCCTTTACCTTCTTCTCCTCTGGTAACTACTATACTGTTGTCTGTGTCTATGAGTTTGTTTGTTTTGTTTGTTCTTTTGTTGCTTTCTGTTTTATTTTCCACAAAGGGAAATCATATGGTTCTTGTCCTTTTCCATCTGACTTATTTCACTTAGCTTGATACTCTCAAGACTCATCCATGCTATCACAAATGGCAATATTTCCTCCTTTTTGTGGCTGAGTAGTATTCCATTGTACATATGTTATACGTACCATTTCTTTATCCAATCATCTATTGAAGGACACTTAGGTTATTTCCATGTCTTGGCTATTGTGAATAATACTGGAATGAACTTAGGGATATATACATCTTTATGAATAAATGTTTTCAAAATTTTCAGGAAGATACCCAGGAGAAGAATTGTTGAGTCATAGGCATCTTTATTCTTAATTTTTTTGAGGATCTTCTGTACTGTTTTCCATAGTGGCTGTACCAACCTACTTTCCCACCAGCAGTGTATGAGAGTTCTTTTTTGAGAAAAACTGTTTTAAATTGGCAAAGATTATAAGCGAAAATCCTACAGCAAACATTATATTTAATATAGAAAATTTAGGTGCATTCATTTTTAGATCAGGGAGACAAAAGTACTGTCTTTCATAGCTACTATCTAACATAATATCAGAGTTTCTGGTCTACACTCTAAGGAGAGAAAAGCAAATAAGAGATGTAAGGATTGGAAAGGAAGAAATAAAACTCATTTGTAGATAATATGATAATACTCTTGGGAAAATAAAATATTATGAAAAATAATAAGAAAGTTCAACACGGTTGCCAGTTATAAGATCAACTTACAAAAATCAATAGCAAACCTCTATACCAACAATAATGAACTAGAAAATCTAATTTAAAACAACTGTAATATAAATTTTAAAATATTTAGGATTTAACTAGCCTAAGAATATATGAAATCTCAATGGAGAAAACTTTACAACTAATAAAAGACTTGAAGGCAAATATGAATAAATGAAGAAACAGTACATGCGCATGGATGTAATGATATTATTACACAAATGAAAAATTTCCCCAAATTTACCTGTAAATTTAATGCAGTATCAAGAAAAGTTCCTGTTGTATTTTTAAGGAACTTGATACATGTTCTCTAAAACAGAGAGGACTAAAAATCAATAGTTGTCAATTGAGGGGAGATTTTTTTTAAAAAGGACTTGTCCTACCAAATATAAATATGTATACTACAAAGCCATAATTATAAAAATAGTTTGGGATTCATGTTATAGCAGGCAAATGACCCAATGGAACAAAATTGAGAGCTCAGGCATCAACACACGTACATATAGAAACTTCAGGCGTGATAAAACTGGCTCTACAAATCAATTGGATGGACCTATTTAGTAAATGTTTTTGAGGAGAACTTTTTCACTATGTGGAAGAAAATAAAACTGAATCCCAATGTAATACCTCATACCAAGGTAGTTGACTCCAGAAGATCTAAGATGTCAGTGTGAAAGATTAACTCTATAAAATTAGAAAATAATACTGAAGAATGACTTTATAACCTAGCGTTGGGCAAGGACTTCTTAAACGAAATTGTATGTCTTTCACTGGGAGAAGGAGAGGGATATGACAGTGGTTGTTCATCCTTGAGCACCGCAGAGCAGTAAGCAGCAACAGACTTCGTGTGTATATACAGCAGCGTGGTTGGACCTTAAAAATATAGTCCTGAGTGAAGAAACTAAAAAAAACGGAACAAGAAAATACAAAGCCATTTATCTAAATAAAAAATGCACGTATCACAAAATATATTTTCTAAGAACGCAAAATACACATACTAAAATGGCTGCCTAGGATAGGAGAACGGGGAAAGGGGAAGAGAGAAACAAGAAAGAACATGGTCAAGATAGGCTAGGTATGTTCAAGTAACAAACAACTCCTAAATCTCAGTGGCTTTAACCACAACAGAAGTTTCTTTCTCGTGCTTATGACTACCGGGATTGGCAGGATGGCTCTGCTTCCTCAAGTTTTCAGGGACCCAAGCTGAAGAAAGCTTCATGGCAATAAAACTTCACAACCTCTGCAGCAGGGGAAAGTGAAACAGACCAATCACACATGAGCTTTAAAGCTACTCTGGAAGATCTCTTCTTACATACCATTGGGCAGAGCAAGTCCCATGGCCACACCTAATTTCAAAGGATCTGAAAAGTGCAACCTGACCATATGTCAGGAACAAGGGAGAAATTTGAGGACAGATGTCATGTCTACTATTTGAGAGACATTTTTTAAAATAACAAACCATCATTTAAAAATGTGTTGATTTCACTGCACCTAAAACAAATGATTTTTATTTACCACAGATCACCATGAACGGTTAACAGAAAAAACAATGTAGACTATATCAAGAATTCCTACAAATGAGTAGATAACTGAGCAAAGGATATGAACTGGGAGTTAACAAAGATGAAAACCTAAAAGGCTAATGAATATATGAAGAAATTATCAAACTCATTAATATTTTTAAAAATGTAAATTAAAATAGTGATGGGAAAAACACTTTATATCCATAGATTGACAAAAAAAAATTTTTTTAAATTGGATAATGCTATGGACTGAGTCCACAGGAAACTTCACATACCAGTAGGAGTTTTGGTGCAACTATTCTGGAAGCAATCTGAGAGTATTTCGTTGAATTAAGTGTACATCTACTCTGTAAGTCAGTACTTCTGCTCTGAGAACTACATTTCCCAAAGAAATTCACACACATCTAGAAGAGGGCATCCCTGAGAAGGTCTAATACAGCATAGTTCCTAGTAGTGGTGAGTTGGAAACAAACTGCTTGTCCATCATTGGGGGCTAGATGGGTAAATTATAGAAGACATACATACACGATGGAACTCCGTGCAATGGTAGGAACTAAGGGCACACAGCAGCATGAGTGGATACCAAAAGCAGAATGCCGAGTGATGAAAAGGTAAAGGAGGTATAAGACATTCCAATTTACATAATAATACGCATGCATACTAAGTAATTCCAATCATTTTACAAGCATTCATTCATGCAAAGGAACATATGTGAAACATATAATGTGTGTCTACTGTGGAAAAGAAATGAGAGTGAAGAGTGTGGATAAAAAATATAGAAAGAAACAGAACAGTACTTGAGGGTTGTATTAGTTTCCTATTGCTGCTGTAACAAATCAACACTAACATTGTGGGTTAAAACAACACAAACTTATTATTCTGGAGGTCACAAGTCTCAAATAGGTCCACAGGGCTGTGTTCTTTTTGGAGTCGGGGAGAATCTGTTTCCTGCCTTTTCCAGTTTCTAGAGGCTGCCTGTATTCCTTGGCTCATGGCCCCTTCCTCTGCTTCAAAGCCCACAGCATAGCATTATGTCTCCTCCTCTCTGTTATGCTTCTCTCTTATGAGGACCCTCGTGAGTATATCAAGCCCTCCCATATATTCCGTGATAATCACCCTTAACTTAATTTCAAGGCCGTTAACTTAATCACATCCACAATGCTTCACTTGCCATGTAAGATAACATAGTCACACATCCTGGGTATTAGGATGTGGACAGATTGCAGAGAGGCGGGGGGACGAGGGAATTTTTTTTGCCTCTCACATGAGTTTTGATTGGAGGCGAGGTTAGAGGTATAT
>NW_011889236.1:606947-610688 GCF_000151845.1 Pteropus vampyrus
ATCTACTCTGTAAGTCAGTACTTCTGCTCTGAGAACTACATTTCCCAAAGAAATTCACACACATCTAGAAGAGGGCATCCCTGAGAAGGTCTAATACAGCATAGTTCCTAGTAGTGGTGAGTTGGAAACAAACTGCTTGTCCATCATTGGGGGCTAGATGGGTAAATTATAGAAGACATACATACACGATGGAACTCCGTGCAATGGTAGGAACTAAGGGCACACAGCAGCATGAGTGGATACCAAAAGCAGAATGCCGAGTGATGAAAAGGTAAAGGAGGTATAAGACATTCCAATTTACATAATAATACGCATGCATACTAAGTAATTCCAATCATTTTACAAGCATTCATTCATGCAAAGGAACATATGTGAAACATATAATGTGTGTCTACTGTGGAAAAGAAATGAGAGTGAAGAGTGTGGATAAAAAATATAGAAAGAAACAGAACAGTACTTGAGGGTTGTATTAGTTTCCTATTGCTGCTGTAACAAATCAACACTAACATTGTGGGTTAAAACAACACAAACTTATTATTCTGGAGGTCACAAGTCTCAAATAGGTCCACAGGGCTGTGTTCTTTTTGGAGTCGGGGAGAATCTGTTTCCTGCCTTTTCCAGTTTCTAGAGGCTGCCTGTATTCCTTGGCTCATGGCCCCTTCCTCTGCTTCAAAGCCCACAGCATAGCATTATGTCTCCTCCTCTCTGTTATGCTTCTCTCTTATGAGGACCCTCGTGAGTATATCAAGCCCTCCCATATATTCCGTGATAATCACCCTTAACTTAATTTCAAGGCCGTTAACTTAATCACATCCACAATGCTTCACTTGCCATGTAAGATAACATAGTCACACATCCTGGGTATTAGGATGTGGACAGATTGCAGAGAGGCGGGGGGACGAGGGAATTTTTTTTGCCTCTCACATGAGTTTTGATTGGAGGCGAGGTTAGAGGTATATATGGAGGGATATGGTCTGAGCCGACTTGATGAGTTTGGCTGGTGGATCAGAAGATTTCTGTTGAGACTGGGGAGGAGGGTGTTTTCTTCAGGTCTATTAGACTTCTGCCCGTCTTTCACAAGGATGAATTACATAATAGTCCAAATGGAAGTAGATCAGGCAACTGCCTACACCTTATGGTTACAGCAGAATCTTCTGGCTCCCCAGAGACCTGACTCAAAGTCAGGGCACCAAGTCTGTGCTATGTGAAAACGTGCTGGCTGGTCATGTTAACCAATACATAAACTCATAGTGATCTGTGGTAGTTTGGGTTATCATTCAGTATGTGTCCAGTCCTCCTAGCCCCACTCCCCCACTGTGCGAGGCATGGCGTGGCCCCAGTGATGTCGAGCTTGCTCAGTGACTTGCTTTGATCAATGTGATATTAGCAAACATGACATGAGAGAGGGCTTAAGAGCTCTTGCCTTGGTTGGCTTGGCTCTGGTGCATCCATCATGGAAAGAACATGCCCTTAGAGATGAGCCCTGGAATAAACACACACGGAGCTGACCTAAGCACAGCCTGGAGCCAAGCCTGGCCGAGCCCAGCCCAGATCAGGCAAGCAGATGCATGAGGTCAAGAATAAACACCTATTTTTGTAAACCAGTGACTTTGGGGGCGATGTGTTATACGGCAATTCAATACCCTACTAATATATGAGCTCCTATAATCTCATTTCAGCCTCATAGGAATCACAAGAGGTGGGTATCATTAACTCCATTTCACGTATTATGAAACTGGGTCTCAGAAAGGGTAAAATGATTCATTTGAGGTCACCCAGTTCATCAATAAGTTTTGGTGATCAGGAGAGAGAAAGCGTGAAAACATCAGGCGCACATGAGCAACAGTATTCGCAGATGGAGGGGAGATGAAGCATGGGGGAGGCATGGAGACCGATGACTCTGAAGGGAAATCTCACGTTCCGAGGTAGCTTTAGAAAGGAAAGTTACGATCGCAAGTCACAGAAAAGAGTGATCTCTTCACAATTCTGATATGGAGGATTGTCATTCAGTGGCTTATGTAAGAGCCTGTGCTAGGATTGTGTCTCACAATGTCATGGCCAGAGGCCACCGTCTATTAGATGAGTCAGCCAGGAAACACGACATGTACATTTTAGCCCATTACCTTTGCGGAGAGGTGCTCAGCAAGGTCAGACCGTGCTTCACAAATGAGTGAGGCAGACAATCAGGGTAGTGGGTCTTCTAGCTACTGTTCTGCTCTGGCTTCTCTTCTACTGGGGTCGTCTTCTTGGTGTTTCGCCCCGAAGTGATTAGAAGAGACTGCTTTTGCTTTGTCACGTGCCCTTTCTCATTGCCCAGGTAGGTCCCAAATGAGACTCGACAGAGAATAAGCCTCCTTTAACTGATAATGTTTTTTTGTTTGAAATTTTTCCTTCAATTTAATGATACTCTTGTACATTTCAAAGAATAAAGCTTTGGACATCATAAAAAAAGCTTGGTAGGCATTTCTGGGGCTGCTGACACAGCAGGGCTCTTCAAGGTCCAGCAGTCCTGAATAGTGTCTATAGATTAATGCGATTCCTTGGGAGATCAAGGATGTCCTAGAGTTGGGGGCGGTGGGGGGGGAGGGTTCTCAGTTATGAGCTGCCTCTGCTTTGAAAAGCCCCAGATCTGAATATAAAATGTCAAACCCTCCGACTGGAAGGCGAGGTAGTTGTTCAGGGAGAGGGGCTGTCAGAGTCCACTCTGGAGGTAATACTTCCGGTTGTTTGTTTTACTTATCCTAGAAATAATTCGATTTGCACATGGCTTTTCGTCCACCTCATCGTGATGGCAAATTAGCCACACTGAAGACCGTTTCCTAATTCCAGTGCCCATATCGTTCACAGCCAGCATTTCCCAAGGAGAAGCAAAGTGCTCAGAATGCTAAGTACCTCACCTGGGCCCAGGGCGAGGGGGCTCTTGACCATCAGAGATGTTTCAGGTTTAATTCTTCCTCCAGCTTTTTTTTCTTTTTTCTTTTTAAATAGACAAGGAGATTTGCCGTGAAGTGTGAATTGAAGTGAAGGCCAGATGATGTTATGGACTCACCTTCTCCTCCCCACCCCCTACCCTGAAACTCTTTCCCTTTCTCTGAAAACTGAAACCATATCATTTAGAAATTGCTTCTCTCTTTCCAACTCGATTTTGTCTGCCACAGAAGTAATTTTTAAACATTCTAAAGCTTTTATTTCCATGCTGCCATCTCGCGCCTGTGTCCATGTCACTCTTCCCGGCCTCTGAGCAGTGGATGTGGCGGGAGGCATGGCCAACCACCCTTCTCCCCAGCTCGGCAGCGATCCAGGTGGCTGCTTCTGGATGGGGCTGAGAGGGAAGGGCCAGGTCTGAGTCAGAGCCGGGAAGCAGAGTGTGGTCAGCTAGGGCATCAGATAAGTGGGCAGGGCGTACCAAGCAGGTTGGAGTGCTGGGAGGAGAGCGGGGGTGGGGATGCAGAATGTTTGTGAAGTTCAGGCAATGGGGACCTAGATGAATCAAGGTCTAGTTCGGAGATAAATCACACCACTTATTTCAACAGAATGGATTGCCTATAAAGAATTGTTAACAAGCCTCGTTCTCAAACTGTGTCAAGGCAGCCGGGGATACCACAATGAACTCACAAAAGCACCATGTGAGGGCTTTTACATTTTTAACTTGAAATTGTCATGAAACAGTGTCATCTGTCAGTCACCATACAAACTACTAAGATGAGGTGGTCCAGAGTTTCAACATTAGATGAGCTGTAT
>NW_011889236.1:612118-618405 GCF_000151845.1 Pteropus vampyrus
TCCACACCTTGCACCTTCTCCTGGTTAAATCTTATCCATTCTTCATCCAAGGCCCCCTTCTTCAGGACAGCCTTCTTGGCCTCTAGACTCAGCATTGCCGTTGGTGATTTACTCTCAAATATTTAACAATGGAATGTTGTGGTTGAGTTATAGGTTGAGCTATAGCCCAGTCTTCCAATTAAGACCACACTGGTCAGGGACAGTCCCCTGGTTTTCTAGTCAAGAGCCTCTACTCTAGAGGCAGCTCTACATTGCCCAGGTGCTTTTGATACATCCTGATCAACAACCTGCATTTTGCTAATTAGCATACAAAATGTCAGAAATTAGTTGTTGGGTTTGAAATCAGGGATCCATTGCCTAGCATAATAATGTCATAAATTGACTCTCATTGGTACAATGGAAGGTATTTGAAATATGTAGGTTGGCCAAATTTTTTAAAGCACTTTCTAGACATACATATTGAAGAAGAACCCAGTAAGACTTGTAGATTTTAATGCCAGCGATGGTGTCCAAGCTTTGATTCCTAAACAGGCCCATGTCACCCATTGGATGAGGGAGATTCCTGTTTGTCTGATGTAACAATGAGATCATTAGTTTTGCCCCTAAAACAGGAGTAGGCAAATTACAGTCCGTGGCCTTGGCTACCTGGTTTTGTAAATAAATTTTGATTGAAACACAGCCATGCTCATTTGTGCTCATATTGTCTATGTCTGACTTTGCACTGCAACAGTAGACATGAATGGTTGCAACAGCATCTGACCTGCAAAGCTTAAAATATTTACTGTCTATCCCTTTACAAAAAAAAAAAAATGATCAATACCTACCTGAGAATACTGTCATAACAACTTTAAATGACCCTTTCAGGCAAGATAGTAACCAGATCACCTAAAAGGACAGATTGCTGGGATTTTTTGAGCTTTATGGAATGAATTGTTTGACCTGTTTTGTACCTGCTTGCTAATAAACAGTTGTGTGATAAATGCTTATCTATGCAGGAGAATTTGGCTTGAGACTTGCTTTTATTATAACCTCATAATGCAGTCATGAGAGAATCATTAACCTTTACTCACCTCAAATTTCTTTCAGTGGCTTCTGGTTTCTATGAAAAAGAATGTAAGGATTGTGCACAAGTCATGATTAAATTGGCTCAGATGAGTTTCGAACGCTGGGCTGTATCTTTCTGTCATGTGCTGCCTGGAAACCCAGCACTTCTTCTGCAAAAGACTCATCAGGCACCATCATTTCATCCTTTATAATTGTTTTGTCTGCATCCCCCTCTAGAGCATGAGTCTCAGGAGGGCAAGAAGTGTCTGTCTCATTCACCTATATCCCTAATACCTTTCCTATCTCAGAGGTCCAGGACATGTTTGTAGAAAGGAAGGAATAGGTACAGCAATATCTGAATGTACATTAATGGAAGGTTGCTGAGTCCAAACTATAGTTGGTTAAAAGGATGAACCCAGCAGTCAGTTAGATCGAGAACCAGGCTAAGGCTCCACAGTAACCTACTGGACTCCTATTCTATCTCAATGGCTCCCTTGCCGGCCTCCCTTCTGGAGGTGGGAGCTGTATTTGAGGGGCTGTAACTATGTCAAGTACCATCCAGGGACTTGATGGACACTGTCTCCTTAATTCACCTCATAGTCCTGCAAGGCAGGGAGTGTCATTTATGATTTACACATGACAAAAGTGAGGCATAGACACAGATGGGATCAATGCTTTAGGTCCAGGCGATAACAGAGCCAGTATTCTTTTCACCAGGTCATGATGCTTCCATGTTCAAGAGTCTTTTTTCATTAGTGAGTGAGCCGGTGAACATGCAAATGAACTACCTTCTCCATGGCATTGCTCTGAGAAGGTGACAACCTGGTCACCTTCTCACAAGGTAACATGTTCTAGCTTTAGATGGTTCTACTTGTCAGGATAGGTGGCAGCCGGTGACCCTGGATTGTCAGAATACCAGCATCCCCAAATGAAGCCTCTAAATTTCTGTCCTTGCCTACTTTCACAAGATGTTTGTGGTAATAGTCAACAAATTCCTGCCCACCAAACATCTGAAATAAATTAGAGAAGGTGTTGAAACTGAGCAAGAGAGTAGGTTTGGATCATACTGAAAAGAAAATGGATTTTAATTTTGTTCCTTTTACCTTGCTTTCCCTTCGTGTATCATCTCCATGCCAAAATTGCAAATTAATGGTCACATCGAACTATCTGTCAATGTATAACTGCTCTTGGAGCATCAGATTATCTTGGCAATAATGTTTCCAGCTGCCTAGGACTCCATTGCAATTTAATTTGAAAGGAATTCAAATTGCATTTCCAAATGGACAAAAAATTAATTTTACATACAAGCTATCCACCTCCACGTTTTCAGCCCGTGCCCCAAATTATCTCAATTTAGGTTCAACTTTGAACAGTACATATGTTACAGTCAACTCCACAAGCAAAGATGAATACATAGAAATTTCATGAATTGAAAAATCTGCTTCGCTGTTCTTTTTTAATAAAATATTCTGCCTTGATTAAGGTCATTAAGAGATTCTGTAGCTATTGCCTTTCACAGCAGAGATGGAGGCCGAGTCCACATAGAACAAAAAAGGCTTAAATTCTGACTTAACCACATGGTTACCCTTAACAACCGAAGTGTAAAGAGAGACCTGATTTGCTCCTTGACTAATTGCTTTTTCCCTGCAGTGGAATTCCGGTTTGATCTTCTGTCATCTTCTAGTTTCTATATCTGTTTATTCTTAAATTTATTTATTAAGCAGCTATATGTTCTCATTATTAAATAATTAAGAAATCTAGGGGCTCACAGGTTAGCCGGGGAGGTGAACATGAAGCAAACATATAAACTCGAAGTTCTATAAAAACAATGGGAGAAGTGTGCTAATGTGTTAAGGGAAACAGGTGATGGAGACATTTACTCTGCCTAGGCAAGGGAGGCTTTTGGAGAAAGTTACATAAAAGGGTAACAATAGAGCTGGGCCTTAAGTATATTGAATAAGGATTTGCCCAGAAGCATCTCAAGCAGGGAGGGAGATGAGCAAAAGCATGGAGGCGTGAAAGGATTCAGGATGCAACATTTTGCTTTAGGAATGTAGGGTTCAGGGAGTGGGCAGTGGAAAATGAAGAAAGGAATTTGGAGGCAGGTGGGTACAAGTTACATATCAGGTTCAGGTATTCGATTCAAGATGGTACTTCAGGAGGAAATGATACCTGAGCAGTGATCACAGGTCAGGGGAAGCAACCTGCCTTCAGAGGCAGCTACAAGAATGAAGAAGCTTCTGAAGACGCAAGTCAGTCGGTCACATGCAGACGCAGGCCCAGGCCCAGGCACGTGCATGCTCACACATATAGACACACGTATGCCTGTCCCTAACATGTGCACGAACGCACACGGCCCTGGGACAAGAATACAGACAGAGGCCTGTGGCCCTTCCCTTTTCACCTGACGCCATCTCTCCCCGTGCAGGGCCTCATGCACATAGGCGTCTGGAGACTTTAGTCCTCGTGTCCTAGCTCCGTCCATTTCCCCACAACAGCCATCCTTTGGTCCCCCGGTGGGGCTAAGAGTGCACACCTGTGGACTGCAGTCTGATCCTGTTGGGGAAGACCAAGGAAAGAGGTTTGAACCGATCTCGGAAGTGAGTTTGAAGCCACTGGGGCCGGGAATTCTGGGGTGTCAGATACCTGAGGCCTATCTGGAAGGGGGACACCAGAGGCCAGGTGGACACAATGGCCCTCTGACTCCTGCTCCAGGAGGAGGGCACAGCCTGAGGAGGGCCTGAGTGTGTTCCTTACAATGCACAGGGCTCAGGACAGGGCCCCTGCTGCCAAATCTAAGGGCACAGAGAAAGTGTACCCAGAGGCTGAGGCAACTTGATTTTCCATCAGAGGATGATTTTCTAGCTTCCCAGACAAGCCGTGCTCCCTTCCTGCTGTTTGCCATCTCAGTGGCCTGTGGGCTGTTACTCAAGAAGGTCATATGAATGGAGCCTTATCTGGAGGCAGAAACCATAGGCTCTAGACTTGGACGTATTTACACAGGGGAAGTAAATTCAACAAAACCAATCTCCACTGCGCACACAAGGCTTTGTCAGCAATTTCCAACTTGTTTGCACCAATCTGAATGTAAACCTGAGATTCTCCCTGCCATAAGCAATTACTGGAGCAGAAGCTAGATTTGGCAGCCGAGGTTTGGGGGATGGGGGGGCTCAGATTGAAAGCATGAATGCTCGCCGCATCACACATTCTGAAAACCAGTTTCCATTGTGTAGGATTTCAGGACATTCTCCTGCTTGAATGCAAAAATAGACACATTCACCTTAACGAGTCAGCGACGTGCTGGAGGGGCCAGAACAGGGACTGTGGAGTCAGGGGATCTGAGCTCAGTTCCCCAGAACAGATAGATCACCATCTGTTCCTCTCGGTTTAACAGACATGAACGAGCCCCTCGACAGACCCTGTGCCATGTCCTGGGGTGGCTGGACAAACAGAACATGGTCCCTTGCAGCCTGGGAGGAGTGATAAATAAATGAACAAGCAATTCTTAGAAAGCCGGACAAATGGCAAGTAGGCCAGACAGCAGTGCAAAGTGCTGTGGGAATTGAGGGCTGGGGACCTGGCTGTGTGGCCCTGAGTAAGTCACATCCCTTCACTGGCCTCAATTTCCTCAGCCAGAGAGCTGTGTTCAGTCTGCAGGTGCCTAGCCCAGAGTGACTGCTCAAAGGTCGCTGCCTTTACCTCTCTGAACGGGAGTCCAACTTCAAAAGCAGTCTGCTGCCGATATCTAACCCATTAGTTGAGATCTTCTTGCCTTTTGCATATGGACTGAGATTCACTTGAACCTCTTCATTTCCAGTGTGGAGAACCCCCAAAACTCGTCTTTCAAGGTATCGATAACACACAGACATCTTTTCCAAGTCCCCTTTGCCTCTCATCACTGTGTTCCCATGCGGTATGTGATTTGGCCCAAGCGAGTTATGCCAACCTCGGCCCTTTCTGGAATCCACAGAAAATCCAATCACGGCAAACCATTTTATGGTATTTCAAGGACCTTGTTGAAAATCTAGGAGTCAGTCACACAGAGAACGGTCACATTGGGCTTTGCCCAGCCTTCTGCCATCTTGTTCACCCCCATCTTCTCCTAGTCAGTCCCAGCAACCAGCAAATTCATTCTTCAGTTCCTCCAAAGATAGCACCACGGATCCCAGGGCCCTGGGAGAGTAGCTTCTACTCCAAACAAGCGTCTGAAGGTATTTCTCCAAGAAAGGCTATTCTCGCTAAGAAAAATGCCCACTGTTAGGCAGAGGTAGTCTCTCTCTTTCTTTGCAGTTCATTTTATGCTCATTAACAGCCCTCTAAGATTAGTGCAATAGTTTTTCCTTTAGAGATGAGGAAGTGGAGGCTCAGAGATGACATGCCCTTGCTCAAGGTCACACAGCTTGTGAGCACCACAGTCTGGCTTCAAGCTGTGCTTTGTCCAGCTCCACTGTCCCTGTGGCCCATCTGATGACAGTCAGTCACACATGCTTCGGAGGGAACGACTTTTCCTGTGCCCTGACCTTCCAGCTCTGGGAAGGAGTTTCTTTGCTCTGTGGCAGGCTTACAATATCCCTTGCCCTCTTTAGAAAGATGCCCCTGCCTGCTCCTTGCTTTAAGAGAAGCAGAAAGGTGTTTATGTGCACACCTGCACAGGTGAGCTATGGGGAGAATTTTGTAGTAGCTGGAGACCAGGTGGGAAAACAGGCCAATGGGCAGCTTCGCTCTAAGTGTGATTGAATCTCCACATCGCCCTCCGCAGTGGGCCTCAGGCCCCTCAAGGTCAAGCCGCTTCTGCTTTCCAGTACTGGGCTTTCTCACAACATTGTCCCCAGGTCGCCCCAGGTCCCGATGACTGTGACATGCCTGGTGTTTATGTCCTTTCCTTGGTCTCAGTTCCTCACAGTGCCATAGTGCAGAGCAAATGCAGAAACACTGCACCCTCAGGGCTGCAACCCTTACTGCGTGGCTCTCACGAAACTGTGCTGCCCTCTAGGATGAGGGCAGGACCAGGCTATCCTCACCGGCTGTGCTGAGATTTACAAAACAGGGCATCCATTCAACTGACACTTACTGAGGTCCTTGTCTGCGGGTCTCTGGGCTGAGCACGGCTGGAGGGCCTTGGAGGACGAGCAGAGAACACCTGCTCTCAAACAGCTTGCATTCTAGTGGGCGGGGCAATTTCTAAAAAGCTGTCACAGTGGAAAATGATTAACATATTAGGAAGCGGTTAACCATAGGAGAAA
>NW_011889236.1:625560-629739 GCF_000151845.1 Pteropus vampyrus
CACCCATCCTTTTGTCTTTAGTGTCCTTATTTTAACATCGAAACAGGTGCATGATTCAAAAGTCGAAACTGACTCAGAGAAACGGTGCCACCATCCCTCTCTCTCTCTCACTGTTCCTATCTGCACCTGAAAGGTAAACGATTTTATTCATTTGGGGCATATCTTTCCCATAGTTCACTTTGCTAAACAGAAAATCTATTTTTCTTTCTATTACTTTTTATAGAAGAGGTAACATAATAGGTACATTCTACATCTTGCACTTGGGTTCACTTAATGTATCTTGGAAACAACTCCACGTTGGTTCGTGGGTTGATAGAGGCTCGTGTCATTCCTTTATAGAGCTGTGTGGGACTTCATTATGTGGATATGCCATCGTTTATTCACACAGTGTCCTGTGGACGCTTAGGTCATTCCCATTATTTGCTATGACAATTGATACTGTAGCAAATAGCTTTGTGCACATGTTGTTTGGTATTTGCGGAAGTGTAGGTTCAGGGGAAATTCCTAAAAGTGGAATTGCTGGGGTCAAAGGGTAAATGCATATGTAGTTTTGTTAGATGTTGACATACTCTTCCATGTATGTTGTATCATTCTACATTTTCACCAGCAATATAGATTCATTTAATCTTAACCCCAAATGTAAACAAGGAAATACTATTATTTTTGTTATTTTACAATAAGGAAATTTAGGCTCCCATATAATTTATAATAATTATATAAAATTCAAATTGCTTATGATTAGTAACAGTACATAATATATTCATGTAATTAACATATAATATTAATTACATATAACACATACATTATTTCATTTAATATAGTGAATGTACTTTAATTGTAGGGAAGACTGACATATCTCAGGAATGAGCTTGTATTCTCTCTGCATTTCTAACAAGCCTATCATCTGGTTTCTCAGGTCACAGGAAGCTAGAAGGAGGCTGCATGTTGCTAGGGGTAGGTACAGGTATAGTAACATGATGCAGCACGTAAAATCAGGAAAAGAGAAAAGTCTGAAGAAAAGTATAAAAGACAGTGACAGCAAGGCGATAAGTAACACAGCCCATGGTCATTTAGTGGGAGGATAAAACGCGATACACACCTTACTAAGTCCTGAAGGCATCTCTTAATGAGAGCTCAGTACATTTTTGATGTTTACAATTTGACCTTGAGATATTATAAAGGGTAAGGAAAATGCAGTTCTGGTTTCTAAATGCTCACTATGAGCTAGGCATTGTGTTGATAGTCTTCATTGATACAATTACCAAATACTGTCATGCAGGTGCTATTGATACAGGTATATGGAAGAAGAGCTCCATGGCTCAGAGAGGTTAAGGCACCTGTCCAAGTTACCAAGTAAAAAATGGCAGAGCCAATAAATAGATCTCAAAATCTTATTTGTGATTTTTTTCCCCTTGATCATCTAATATATAATCTTATACCTGGCCAAAACCTCTCTAACACTCTCTTTGCTTTATTTTTTTCTGTAGCACTTGCCATCATCTGAAATAATGTGTGTGTGTTTGTCTGTGTGTACATATACATATACATATATATATATGTACAATTATATATATATAATTGCCTGCTTGGCATATAGTAGGTGCTCATTAACTGTTTGTTGAATGAATGAATATCTGACATTGAAGCCCATGCCTCTTTCACGATAGCACAGGGTCCTGTTTATACACACGGTTTAATAAGATGAGGCTATGTATAATATACTTTATCTACATTCATACTGGCTTGCTAGAGCTGATCATTGGCCTTTCTTCCCACCTCTGAGTTCCATGGTATCATATTTTTGCTTGAAATTGGCCACGGTGGGGATGTTTACACCATATAAATCGGCAAACATTGGTGTTTTGTTTTTCATGGAAAACTCTTTGTGATATATTTATTAACACACCACTGTATTGTTCCACTGAAAAGATACATTCGACTTAAAACGTAAAAATTTATCCAGAAAAAAATATCTTTCTTTCAACAAGACCAAAAAATACAAATGGATTGAAATTATCTAAATGTATCTTGTCTCCATGAGACTCGTTTACAGTCTTATGTAATGGTGGTCTCTGAACCGTTTTCAAATAATTTTTATTTTTCTTAAGTTAGTTCTGGGTGTGTTTATAATAAACTAACTAACAAACAAATATGGCACCTGTAATGGAGAGACAAAAAAGAAAAAAAGACCTGAACAAGATAAGCAGGGAAGGAGACTCTTGTTGACTATGCAGGCAAGGCTCCATGCTTTTACATGAGCTGACTTGTTACTTCCCACAACTGCCCTCAAAGTTCACCATCATTAGCCCCACTTTTCAGATATGAAAACGAAGGGGAAGTTAGAAGAAAGGAGAGAATAAGACAGGAGAGGAGAAAACTCCTCTTGATTACATTCTATGTTCCTTTATGTTGAAATGAAAATTTCTCTTAAATTACCACCTGACTTTTAGGCACAAGAAAACATCTGGTTTAATTGCAGTGAATTTACATGAACCTACTGACAAGAAGCACAGTTAAAATTAGCAATTTTAGCGTGCTGTTTTTTTTTTTTTTTTAAGAGAATGAAATTATAAAGTAATTAACCTTTGTTGTAGAACTCTGTCAAAAGGATGGAAAGTTCCATGCTGTTAGATAGAAGAAGTGAAATTGTGGAAAGGGAATATGTGGATTCATTAAAGAATTATAAAGAGGAAAAAAAAAAAAGGATAAAGCAACATTAAATTAGAAGACAAAAAAGGAATCTTTCTCCAAGAAGTCTTTACAATGGGGGGTTGGCGGGGAGGGCGGGATAAAGACCCAATTGAATTAAAAGGAAGTACGTCTGCTTCCTTTAAAAGGACATCTTGACCTATAGAGTGGGACCTAGGCCTGGGCCGAGATGACTTGGCTTTGCCACTAATGGGTGTTGTGACTGCTTTTCAACCTTTCTGAATCCACATGTCTCCCAGGAAGAAAGGGGTGATTCAGAATATAACTTTGGAGACTGAAGGATCTGAGCTACATCTAAGTTTCATTCACTAAATTTTTATGCAAGCTCAGTTAGATTACATTCCGTACACTTTAGTGCCCCCATCTGTAAAAATGGGGATGATAATACCACCAGACTCTTTAAGGTATAGTGCATGAAAGTCTATATGTGAAGTACTCAACTCCCTCTCTATATTAAGTGGTCTGTGGCCATTATTAGACATGGCAGACAGCTTTTTAATCAAGGGTATATAACTAGGAAAATCCAAATCAAGAATCTGTGCAGAATTTCTATTAATCATAGGCAAGGGACTATTTTAAAATAAACTGTAATACCTCTGTAATCTTGATTTCAAAGATCTCACTCTGACCCTAGAAATGAATGGGTGTGGCAGTGTTTTAATAACATTTTATTTACCAATGAAGAAGCTGGTTGCATGTGGCTGCAGGCATAGTTTGCTAACCATTGATCCACACTCATTCCCCCTAATTATTTCATCCAATCTCTTGGCTTTAAAATCCATCCATATGCTAATGATTTCCCCAATTGATATCTCTGGGCTAGGCCTCTCCCCTGCCCTCCAAAGTCCTTTATCCAACTGCCTGTTCAACCTAACCACCTGAGTTGCTAATGGCCTCTGGAATTAAAGATGTCCAGAGCTGACCTGATCATCTTTCAACCACCACCAAACTCATTCTTCCCTCAGTCTTCTCCATTTCAATTAATGGCAACTTCCATCTTATTAGTGGCTTGTGTCAAAAACCTTGATTCCTCACTTTTAGCACATCCATGGGTCCGATCATGCAATTCCAGACAACGCTCTTCACCCTGCATTCGCTATGATTGGCCCTCCCTTGCTCTGTGCAAAGCGGCAGGCAGCCCTGCTCACTCCCACATCCCATCCATCGGCACTTCTCTCAACTCATAATTCAATGGACAGCAAGACCTTGACCATTTTTACAGCCTCTTCGATTAGCTCTTTGATCCCCCAGCCACTGTGCTCTCCAACCTGGATTATTGCCCCAGTCTCCTAAACGGTCTTTCAGCTTCGGGCCTGACCCCTGCTCTCTTTTCAACACGGCAGCCAGAACGATCTTGTTAAACCATGAGGCAAATCACATCATCACCCGTAGGGAGACTTAAATGGGGAAAAAAGGACAGAGCTATGAGTTCATTGAAAGAGACCTCTCCCTCATCCCCAGAGCACAAAA
>NW_011889236.1:629789-634481 GCF_000151845.1 Pteropus vampyrus
CAAGGTGATACAGATGATAGAACCCCAAACATGGTGTTTTGTTTTTATTGTTTCATTTAAGGGTATATTGGGGATCCCCAAAATTACATTTGACATGGACTGTGATACATCTTAAGATATTTGACAAAACGGGGTGTTAACCTTGGACTTCAAAGGGGCTTAAATGTTCCCGTTCTCTCTCTGCGATGAGGTGAGAGACCGTCAGGGCCATCATGCTATGGGAGCCCAGCATCAGTTTTGAAAGCACACCCAGGGGAGAAGCAGTGAGATCCTGAGCAGAATGGGCAGCCTCCCGGCCAGGAGGTTTCCAGCATCTGGATGAACAAAAAGCCTCCGGCGGGCCAGGCTGATGGAAATGCTTGGAACTTCCTAGGCAAGCAGTTTTTCGCTGTCCCTGTGCGTGTACATTTGTCCTCGTGTCTTTGTGAGTTGTGAAACCGAGCAACGGTGGCAGCCGCACCAGATCATAACCCCCCAGCTGTGGAGACCGCACTCTTCACCTTCTGTTCCATGCGGGCTCAGTACAATGGACTCTCAGCAACAGCTCATTCAATGTCAGATTCAAAGTCATCCACTTGCTTTGGGAATGCTGGCTCTTCTTTACACAAAGGACCTGTGAGCATGAATAACCGAGCTATAAGAATGACCATGAACTCCTCAGTTGATCTGTGGCCAGGCTGCCTACTGTCCCCAACACTGTGTGGGCAGTCTTGCTAGGCCCCCAGATATTTCTCGGTATCCTCAAAAGAGAAGTGCTTTGAAGTGTGTGTTTTTGCTAAGGCTCTACACAAGTTGCAGGACATTTTCTCCATGGGGACAGATCAGGGAACTCAGCTAGCATCAAGACCCACACCCCTTCTTCTTGCTGCATTGGCACAGAGGCAGCTTTACCCCTGTGCTTTGAGGGGACTGAAGAAATGGTAGAATCCATCATTTTGCATCAGGATGCTACCCAGCACTGCCACTTATAAGACGATCTGAATAGATGCGGCATATGAAGACTTATTATTATTTTTATTACTAGTCCTATTACTGCAAAAGAAAAACTACCATGTATGGAGTACTTATTAAGTTCCAGGTGCAATTCTAACTGCTTTGCAAACATCTCATTTAACCGCCCCCCACACACCCTTATCCCTCCCAATGAAGTTAGCTGCTATTTTTATCACCATTTTACCAATGGAATAAAAATGGACCCAGAGAGATTATATAACTTGGTAAAATCCTGTCGGTAAACTAGGGAAAAATATACTGATTTAATCTCTAGCTGATGCTTAACAACTCCCAGCTAAGAGAATCTGACACGAGAACTTATGGGGATGCTGATCACAAAAGAAGTTATGTGTCTATCATAACAAATGCATAAACTTTATAGAAAGAGCTTTACCTGTGGGGATTAAGAAAGAAAACATTCATTGGTTGTAATCTATTTTGTACAAAAACATCTCTTTAATTTATGTAAATTATAAACAGAATATTCATAATAAAATAACACATAGCCCATGTTATATATGGGGTTCTGGGAGCAAGATCTATGGGGAGGGATGAAGGGGGAGACAGCGCTATGGTGAGAATGCATGATCAGATCTGCTTGTAGAACGATGTCCCTGGAGGAGCCTGTTTGCGAAAGAGTGGAGAGGAGAGGAAGAGGGGTTAAAGGTTGTCTGCCGTAGGAGGCTAGGAAATGATGAGTTGTGTTGTGAATGAAAGGAAGGGATATTCCAAGGTGTAGTCAGTGGGTCACGTGACCACCTGGATCTACTAGGTGCTGTGTGGCAAGGATGCTGCTCCATTGCCAGCCTGTGCACCTCGGTGCAATTAACTGAAGAGAGGGGTCTGATTTCCAAAGGGAGAGGATGTGGCCTGATCAAATGTAAGGACGCAGGTCTCCAGCAACCTCCTAAATTAGTACATCCTCGAAGTGGTGTGTGTGCTGTCGTTGGTACCCAAGATGGTTTTCGCTGGTACCTGGTGAACCTTTAAGACTTTAACGATTTTGCATTTATTTTTATGGCTAGCATTTATTTATGGCAAATGATTCAGATTTTCCCTTCATATAGTTTTCTATTAGATGCATGTATTTAAGTACGAAAAAAATTTGATTTACAGAAACATGTTAAATTACACTCTGGCTAAAACCAGGCAGCAGTGGTTGAATGACGGACATAAGATGGAAGAGCGGTCCCCCACCGTCCTGACAGCCTCTTCTTGTATCTTGCACGTGTGCTCTGCAGACCCGGTGCATGGCCCGCAGAACGTGGAGATTGTGGACATCCGGGCCCGGCAGCTGACCCTGCAGTGGGAGCCCTTTGGCTACGCCGTGACCCGCTGCCATAGCTACAACCTCACGGTGCAGTACCAGTACGTGTTCAACCAGCAACAGTACGAGGCCGAAGAGGTCATTCAGACCTCCTCCCACTACACCCTACGGGGTCTGCGCCCCTTCATGACCATCCGGCTGCGGCTCCTGCTGTCCAACCCCGAGGGCCGGATGGAGAGCGAAGAGCTGGTGGTGCAGACGGAGGAGGACGGTGAGTGAGGGAAACGTGCTTGCTTGAGAGTAGGGGATGTTAGAGCCATACCTGTCAGTTAGGAGGTTTTTTATTCTTCCTGCTTCTGTCTGCATCTGCCTCTTTTCTAAGATCTTCAGTACAGGCTATGCATCGTGCAACTCCAGGGGGCGCTGTTCCCATAGACACAGCAGCTCTTCCACAGACATGCACTCAAGTTGGACCTTTCTAGACCCCGGTCCCTCTTCTCACTTTATACCACCTTCAATGCCCAACCTTTAAACGCATTGATGCCCTCGAAACACAAGCCATATATTATATTGTTTATATATGTTGAGTTTGAGAGTCAAACAACTCTGGATTCTTAAAGAATTAAAATCAGAAAATATATATGAAAAGCTTAGCACACACACTGACTACATCCAGCCTAATACTCGCTTGGATACCCCCACTTGACTTAGATTTGCCTTAGATCCTCAAGACAGAACTTCTAACGTAGCAATCCCATCTAGTCCTCTTGTTTCATATGTGCAAGTCCCAGGACCCCTGATTGATGGCCTCTGGTGGGTCCAGACCCACACTCTCAGATGCAAAGTCTCATAAAGAAATAAAGGAAGAAGTGCCAGCCTCTTCTCACCTTGTTCCCTGATTCTCATTTCCTTCAAGTACCACCGTAGAACTGGAAGTTTTACACAACCCATCTTCATGAAAAACCCTTCCTGACACTCTGTACATTCATTCTTTGCAGCGACTCACTTTGCAACCGCTGCAGACTGTACTTCTAGGTGGCAGCATCAGTAGGGACCCAGCCTCTGTCACCTTGACCCCCACCTTCTTGCCTGGCAATGAACCTCAATCCTTTGTGGGCACAGCTCTCCACCTGGATCAGTTTCTCCAGGTGATCTGAGTGTTCTGCTTCCTGTGGATCCATTCCCGTCAATCTCCAACACAGGATTTGGGCATCTCATCTTGGCTTCATTCTGCAGCCCTGGGTTTGGCTTCTGATAAAAATTTCAGACCTTTTCCTAGATCTGGCTCATTGTTTCAGAAATGTACAGCCCCTTCCTCCAGCAGGTAGAATAATGCACTGTTTGAGCCAGATACACCTAGGACAAGATGCTTAACCTCTTGGTGCCTTACTTTCTTCAATTATGAAATGGAGATGAAAATAGTACCTGCCTTATAGATTGGTGTTCATTGAAATGGGTCATATGTAAAGAAACTGGATTAATGCCCAGCAGATTGTAGGTTTTCAATAACTGTAGCTGCCACATTTGCATTAAGTCACATGAAAAAAATATGTTTACCGACAAAGAATCCTCTAGCACAGCAACCCAGACACCACACACCTGCCCTAGGAAACCTCTCCAGAGTTCTAGGTATCTACTCCAACTGGCTGTAGAAAATATGACAGAGACTCTCAAGGAATGGCAGTGTGGTCACTGCCTGATCTGAGAAGCAGAGTCAGGACAAGAAGGGTAGGCAAGTGACAAGTGGCCATGGGTTGTTCGACAGGGAGGAGCCCCGGTTGAAACCCAGCATGAAAATTCAGGACTCAGGAGCTGAATGAGAGCACTTGGGCCCAGAAACAACTCAGGATTCTTTTTTCCAGGATGCTCTGCTCACCCCAGGCTGTTTTCTGAGCATTACCTACATGTGCAACGGCAAATCCCAAGTCCAGCTTCAAGCCATGCCTCAACCTCTCCCTTTCTCCTTCTTGTCACCAGGAAAAAAAAAAAATCACAAAGCCTTTAATCAAAACGACGTGAGAGCAGCAGTGCTTTAAAATTAAATTTTAATTAAGCACCATTAATAAAACATCAATTCCTACTCTACCGAGATATGTGGACATCATCAAATTAAAAACACCAACGGCTATGAGATACCGGTCCTCGGTCTTGTAGCTATTCTGAGGCCCCACCTCAGCAACCGTTGGGCTGAGGGAAGGTCCCAGAAGAGCACAGGGCCCCTCTGTGTGTCAGGATTAGGGTCTATTTCTGCTAAGGAGGGGAGGGGCACCATTTCTCTTGGCTGGGAACGCACTCACCTCGAGGCCAACCTCAGGCTGGAGCGGGTCTCTAGTCCATTAACTGAAACCCCTTGGAGAGCCAAAAGCAACCTCTCCGACTGAGCTGACGGGACTCATGCTGCTTTCATCTGAGCTACAAAATTGTCTTCAGGA
>NW_011889236.1:641681-646717 GCF_000151845.1 Pteropus vampyrus
GATGTCCAGAGCTGACCTGATCATCTTTCAACCACCACCAAACTCATTCTTCCCTCAGTCTTCTCCATTTCAATTAATGGCAACTTCCATCTTATTAGTGGCTTGTGTCAAAAACCTTGATTCCTCACTTTTAGCACATCCATGGGTCCGATCATGCAATTCCAGACAACGCTCTTCACCCTGCATTCGCTATGATTGGCCCTCCCTTGCTCTGTGCAAAGCGGCAGGCAGCCCTGCTCACTCCCACATCCCATCCATCGGCACTTCTCTCAACTCATAATTCAATGGACAGCAAGACCTTGACCATTTTTATAGCCTCTTCGATTAGCTCTTTGATCCCCCAGCCACTGTGCTCTCCAACCTGGATTATTGCCCCAGTCTCCTAAACGGTTTTTCAGCTTCGGGCCTGACCCCTGCTCTCTTTTCAACACGGCAGCCAGAACGGTCTTGTTAAACCATGAGGCAAATCACATCATCACCCGTAGGGAGACTTAAATGGGGAAAAAAGGACAGAGCTATGAGTTCATTGAAAGAGACCTCTCCCTCATCCCCAGAGCACAAAAATGAAACCCTTCCAAACCCAACTGCATTAATATCTTCAACTTCTGACTGACAAGGGCTGGTGGCAAGATGGGGCGGGGAGGGGGGAGGCTTGGAGCTGGTGGGAGGGAGAAGGGGCATGGGGAGATCTCAGTGTGGTGGGCATGTTTATATGTCAGTTCACAGAGCAAAGGAGGCTAACTCTCATTCCTCCCAGCATTCCCATGCAAGCAGACTCCTCTTTATCTGGCCAAATAATGGGTTAGAAATATGTAAAACAGGATCTCATGTAATCCCTAGCAGAATATCCTGACCCACCAAACTAGACCATCCCATACCACATCTTATAAGGCTGCATAAAGAAAGGTTCCTGGACAAGTGAAAATGTACTTTCATTCTTATTAAAGGAGACTAATCTGATAATGCAAAACAAATGTCCCATAAGAATTATAGCAAGAAATAAGATTTAAAAATGAAACAAAACACTAATCCACATACTCAACAGAACAGATAAATAAAGGCTGGGAGAAAACATGTTCATGGAATGTAAGTTAACATAAAGAGGTTCATTTTCCCAGACTGATCTTTGGAATAGAGTTCAGCACTATTTATTATCTTTATTATTTTTATTTAATAACAAACCCTATAGTGCTTAGGGATGTATGTTTACAGAATAAAAACTATAATGAAAAGCAAGGACCTAATTACTATGAAGTTAAGAAAGTGGTTACCTTTCGAGGATACAGAATAATAATAAATTAGTGACATGCATATTTGTTTTATATACTTATATGGTGAGATTTCACAATAAAAAAGATAAAATGAAGATACTAAATATCCTTTTATACTAATAAATTTGACATTTATAGGATATGGAAGAATTCCAAACAAAATATAAATGAAAAATCTTGACTAAAGAAAAGAAATGTGTATAATTCTATAACAAATAGAGATATAGAATCAGGAGTTTAAACTCTTCCAACAAAGAAAACGCCAGTCCCACATGGCTTTCTAAGTGCAAGCAGACAAACACTCGGGGCAATGGAACCCCAATCTTACATGTAAACTTTCAGAAAGCAGAAACAGAAGGAATACCCTCTCCTCATTGATATCTGAACCAGACAAACTTATTATGAGAAAAAAGGCAATTAGATGCAAATGCCCCAAACATAATATTAGCAAACAATCCAACACTGCACACAACTAGGGAAAAAATTGGTTTATTTTAAGAAATCAATATTGCTTCAACATTAATAAATCTACTAATGTAATTCACATTAACAAAGAGAGAGCCAAAAGCCTATTGTTGCTACGATAAATGCTGAAAAGCATCAGTTAAAGCTCCGTGTGCTTTAAAAATATATATTCTTATACATAAGGAGTAAAAAATATAGTTACCCTGATACAGGGTAAATATAAGAAACCTACAAACACCATACTCAAGAATGAAATAATAAAATCATTTTATTTAACATTGGAAATCACAGATGCTTATCATTCTGTTCTCTAAATATTGTATTAGTGGCTCTTGTTGAAGACAAGAAAATCAAATAAAGAGTTTAAAGTTTGGGAAAAAAACAAAACTATTATTAACTGCAGATGCTATGATTCTTTACATAGATAACCCACAGAAATTAGCACACAAATTATTAGTATTAACAAGGGAATATAGCATGTTTGACAAAGAAGGCAGTATTAAAAAGTCAACTGTATTTCAATTTAACTAACAAGTATGTGGTTGTTTTCTAAAACACTATTTAAAATAGCAATAAAAGTATATGGTATTTAGGAATAAACCTAACATAATATTTTAATATGTATAGTATATATAAATCTATAAAGCATTGAAAGATGTTAAAGACCTAAATAAGAGATATACCATGTTTATGGGTGGGAAAACCCAATATTATAAAGACATAATTAATGTCTTTAAAATCAGACACTTTTTTTTTGGAAATTTACAAGCTCATCCTAACATGTATATGCAAGTAGAGACGACAAGAATAGCTAAGACAAGAAGTTGCAGGCCTTCCTCTACCAGATATAAATTTACAGAACTTTCTTATGTAAAAAGGTACAGTATCAACACAAGGACAAAACAGAGAGAACCTAAAAATAGACCCATACATGTGTGGAAATGTGACAGACCGGCAAAGACAAAGGCAACATGGCGAATTACTTGAGTCAATAACTTTTTTTTCTTTAAGTGGTTCTAGGATAGGGAGGAAGAATTGAAATTGAATCCTTACCTTACACTATACGTGAAACACTGTTGCAAATGGGTTGAAGACATTTTATAAAATGCATAACTTTAAAACTATTTGAAGAAGATATTCTTATAACCTCCATGTAGAGAAAGCAATTTTATATAAGACTTTTGTTTGAGTATATTATTTTTCTTTGAGTTTGTCTCACCCTGAAATATGCAAGCAGTTTATTTAAGAGTTGGTCTAGGGCACATTGATGAGGAAGAAAGGAAGTGAGTCACCGAAAGGAAGTCAACCAATACAAGGTGTGTTATCGAGAAAGTTACCGTGTGAATGACTGAGTTTTAAAACAGTGCCACTCCAAGTATGATTCACGGACCAACGCCGACTCATGAACTCTTTCCGGTCCATGACAAAATAATTACAGAAATAGAGGTTACAATTTTAAAAGGAGGAGCTTGCCTTTTCTGTTTTTATTTTCACTTTTACTATTTCATTTTACTTTCCTATTAATTAGTTTTTTTGTAGGTATATGTATTTTATGATAGTATTAGTCCACATTGGGTTGGAAACAATAAAAATAAATAATAATAAGCAGCACTGGGGTTTCAGGATTAAGCTGGTTCAAGAAGTATTAGCAGAACATGTCTCAGAGTTAACCCAGCCGAGTTGTGAGGACACTGAGATATTTATCCATCCACTTCCTGTTTGTCATTGCTTGAGGGATGTTTGGGAGGCATTGATTCTCTGACATGTCTTGCTTGCCCTGTGTGGAGACCAAGTTTGCTTGCACAGCCTTTAGGTAGAGTAGCCAGTGTTTCGCAGTAAGTATTAGTAGGTGGCCAAGGCAACGACAGCATCTGCTACTAAGTCTGTCTCTTTTTTTTTCCAGCTTTATTTATGTATAATTGATAAGTAAAATTGTATATATTTAATATGTACAACACGATGATTTAATATACTTAGACATTGTGAAATGATTACCACAATCAAGTTACTAAGTCTGTCTTTCTCCTTCTTTCTCCCATATAAAAAAAGAAAAACTCTGATAAATTGATCTTTATCCAAAGGTAATATAAAGAAAAAAGAGAAGATACAAACCAAGAGATTTTGATAACACATATAACCAATAAAAGAATCAGTAACAAGAATATGCAGAGAACCTCAAAAAAAAATAAATAGGAAAAGGACTGTGAGGATTATTGGACAGAAACCTCATTTAGATCGGAGTTGGGAGAGCCTGTAGCAGGAACTCTCATGCCCTACACTGATCGTGCCTCCAAACAGAAAGAACTCCTTGTTTCTAATACCGCTCTCAATTTCCTGTTCTCCTCGATAAAGTGTTTCCTTTCCTGTTTCTCAGGACTTCCGTGTGGTTCGCCATTAGACTGTACGTGCCAAATCGCAAATCTCTGTTTCCTGAATAAACCCATTTTGCTGGAGAAATAGTGGCTATTTGTTGAAGGTCAACAGATTCTAGATAAATTCAAATATTAGATTTCAAAAAGAAAGCAATGAGAATAAATAATAAAATAAATAGAAGAAAATACAGATGACTATTCATCTAATCTGGGGTAAGTAAAAGAATTTTGTTTTAAACTGGAAAAAAAGAAGGAGACCAGGTGGCCTAGTGCTACAGCTTGATAGTCACAGTCACAACCTTCATCAGGTAGATTCTTCTTAAGGAGTCGTATCTGCATCTTTCCATTCAGCTCACTTTCTACCTCTTAAAGCTTCTCCAAATTCCTGAGGAAACTTCAACACTACACTTTTAATAGATTGTTTCCTCCTCTCTTCTCAAGAAAATAGGGCCATTAGGACACCTCAACTCCCCGCTCTCAAAGCATCTGTACATTTTCTTCCTCTTCTCTTATCTCATGGAGGGAAAGATGCAGACACTACTCATCTTTCCACCCACTCCTGCTCCTGCCTTTTCAGGACCCTACAAATGTCAGTTATTTCCTCTCTCTTTCCCCACTTTCTACCTCTTGCTTCCATTTTGGACTTTTTCTGGTTGCCTTTAATCACGCCATAACCTTTCCTGTCTTTGGGAGGTGGGCACTAGTTTGGCTCCATATCTCATCCCTTGTGCGTCTTGCATTCTCCTCCCATCCACAGCCCAAAGAATTTACTTGTCTCAGCACAATTTTTCACCTTCCACTTTTTTCTTTACTCACTGCAGGATGGCTTGTGATGCCAACATTCTCCCTAAATTACTCGTGGTTGGGTTAGAAGCAACCTTGATGACACTAAATTCAGTGGGAAAATATAAAGTCACATTCTATTTGA
>NW_011889236.1:646767-649653 GCF_000151845.1 Pteropus vampyrus
GCAGCACTGGGGTTTCAGGATTAAGCTGGTTCAAGAAGTATTAGCAGAACATGTCTCAGAGTTAACCCAGCCGAGTTGTGAGGACACTGAGATATTTATCCATCCACTTCCTGTTTGTCATTGCTTGAGGGATGTTTGGGAGGCATTGATTCTCTGACATGTCTTGCTTGCCCTGTGTGGAGACCAAGTTTGCTTGCACAGCCTTTAGGTAGAGTAGCCAGTGTTTCGCAGTAAGTATTAGTAGGTGGCCAAGGCAACGACAGCATCTGCTACTAAGTCTGTCTCTTTTTTTTTCCAGCTTTATTTATGTATAATTGATAAGTAAAATTGTATATATTTAATATGTACAACACGATGATTTAATATACTTAGACATTGTGAAATGATTACCACAATCAAGTTACTAAGTCTGTCTTTCTCCTTCTTTCTCCCATATAAAAAAAGAAAAACTCTGATAAATTGATCTTTATCCAAAGGTAATATAAAGAAAAAAGAGAAGATACAAACCAAGAGATTTTGATAACACATATAACCAATAAAAGAATCAGTAACAAGAATATGCAGAGAACCTCAAAAAAAAATAAATAGGAAAAGGACTGTGAGGATTATTGGACAGAAACCTCATTTAGATCGGAGTTGGGAGAGCCTGTAGCAGGAACTCTCATGCCCTACACTGATCGTGCCTCCAAACAGAAAGAACTCCTTGTTTCTAATACCGCTCTCAATTTCCTGTTCTCCTCGATAAAGTGTTTCCTTTCCTGTTTCTCAGGACTTCCGTGTGGTTCGCCATTAGACTGTACGTGCCAAATCGCAAATCTCTGTTTCCTGAATAAACCCATTTTGCTGGAGAAATAGTGGCTATTTGTTGAAGGTCAACAGATTCTAGATAAATTCAAATATTAGATTTCAAAAAGAAAGCAATGAGAATAAATAATAAAATAAATAGAAGAAAATACAGATGACTATTCATCTAATCTGGGGTAAGTAAAAGAATTTTGTTTTAAACTGGAAAAAAAGAAGGAGACCAGGTGGCCTAGTGCTACAGCTTGATAGTCACAGTCACAACCTTCATCAGGTAGATTCTTCTTAAGGAGTCGTATCTGCATCTTTCCATTCAGCTCACTTTCTACCTCTTAAAGCTTCTCCAAATTCCTGAGGAAACTTCAACACTACACTTTTAATAGATTGTTTCCTCCTCTCTTCTCAAGAAAATAGGGCCATTAGGACACCTCAACTCCCCGCTCTCAAAGCATCTGTACATTTTCTTCCTCTTCTCTTATCTCATGGAGGGAAAGATGCAGACACTACTCATCTTTCCACCCACTCCTGCTCCTGCCTTTTCAGGACCCTACAAATGTCAGTTATTTCCTCTCTCTTTCCCCACTTTCTACCTCTTGCTTCCATTTTGGACTTTTTCTGGTTGCCTTTAATCACGCCATAACCTTTCCTGTCTTTGGGAGGTGGGCACTAGTTTGGCTCCATATCTCATCCCTTGTGCGTCTTGCATTCTCCTCCCATCCACAGCCCAAAGAATTTACTTGTCTCAGCACAATTTTTCACCTTCCACTTTTTTCTTTACTCACTGCAGGATGGCTTGTGATGCCAACATTCTCCCTAAATTACTCGTGGTTGGGTTAGAAGCAACCTTGATGACACTAAATTCAGTGGGAAAATATAAAGTCACATTCTATTTGACCACTTCGCCAAGTATCTGTCCCTCTTAACCCATCCCTTCTTGATCCTCCCTTGGCTGCTATGACAACAACTCACCATCCCAGTTTTCCTGTTGCCTTTCTGACCACGGCCTGCTAGTGTCTCAGTTTCTTTGTTTTCATCCTAATTGTAAATACTGGAGTTCTTTGCTTAGTCCTAGACCTGCTTTTTTTTCTTCATGTTGTTCCCCTCTACACTCTTGCTACAAGATCTATTTCCTGCCTATGGTTTTAGTTTCTAAGCATCGGCCCCAGCCTCATATATCCAGTTGCTACTCAACATTGCCACTTGAGTGTTCTATACAAACTCAAAGGAAATACAAATAAACTGAGCTCACCAGCTTCTTCTCCAAAACTAACCCTCCTCTAAGCTTCTTTTCTATGAACAACACTCTGATCTACTCCAATTGTAAAAAAACAGAAGAGCTGGGTTTATCCTTGACACCTCTCCCCGCCCTTCACTTTTATCCATCACCACTAAATCTCATTAGTTTAGCACCCCCAAATCTCTTACACAGTCCCTTCTCTTCTTCATAACATCGCCCTTGTTTAAGCTACTATCTTTTCTCCCTAGGATGGTTTTTCTCCTTCTACTGTTGCCCTCACAAAGCTACTCAGCACACTCAACATCTGCCCTCCCTGCCTTTGCCTTCTAAGTAACTTCTACTTATCCATCGATTCTAACTTATTTTCCACTTATTATCCTGACTTGCCAGACTAGATTTTCTCTGCGTGTTATAATTCTCCCAACACCTTGTGCCTTTACCTCAAAGTCCTGATAACAACTTTACAAAAATTAATTATGAGCGTAATTATTTATTTAACGTCTGTCTCCCTTTCCAGAATACAAGCTTTATCAAGGATTTGACTATATCTTTCTTTGTCACTGGTGCACCCCTGGTGACCACCACAGTCCCTTGGTCATATTAAATAGTCGATAAATATTTGTGGAAAGGATGAATGGATAAGGAAAAGCCATAAGAGATCTGACTGCTTAAAAGCTTCGACATGCCTAAAAGATTTAAAAAGCAAAAGAAAAAAATGACAAAAATATTTGTAACTTATGCAAAAAAGCTTATGTTCTTAAAAACAGATTATAATTACAAGCTCATAAAACAATGGTGAACAAAAGGGAAGAGCCATACAGAAAAATGAGCACAGGGCATAGAGAGCA
>NW_011889236.1:649703-652219 GCF_000151845.1 Pteropus vampyrus
TTGGCAAAAATGCTACATGGGTTGATGATGTATATTTCTCACTGTACCATGTTGAGAGGTACCTAAAGTGGGGGGAGCCCGTCTATTGGTATGCTGCATTCGGTCACTCAGTAAGATGGGCACCACCCACTCCTACCACTGTAAATGCAGTACCCTTTTCCTGTTGTAATTCAGCTAATCTGTGCAGTGATATTTGAGGTTCTGTGAGTATCCTGGTCCCCTAGAACTTTTCACCCAGTGGTTTTAGCACTCCTTGATAATCTTCACTTGGAACCATTATTACATTGGCATTTACAAAAGGGCGAATTTTAGATCTATCGTTTCCTCTACATATATCAATTAATATTCTTCTTTATAGAAGAGCTTTTCTGTCCTCATCCCCATCCCCATTTTTAATGTCCCTTTTGATGCATAGATCATTTATGCATCACTCAATGTATTAAAATCCAGCATTATTTATGATTCTTTTCAGTGCTCAAATGGTCTCATATAGGCTAGTGGGAATCACTTCAAGTTGGCTCCCAGACCCTTTGCCATGTTCTCATTAGTCTTCCTTGCTTCTGGCACAACAAAATATTTAAGACTATCCATGTAAGGTCTCTGCCCCAGACCTGAAGTCAGCCACTTACCTGAGGATTTCTGGTTGCTTCCAGTGGAAGTGGTAGTTTGGCACAAAGATAAACAGTTTAAGTATGCTCAGTGGGTGTGTTATTGTTCCTAGACTCTTCAAGTAGGTAGGGCTGGGGAATATAATTGGTCTGTTTTAAATCATGAGCTCATACTGATTCAAATCCAACACCTCAGGAATCTCCCGCATGTGCCCTCATCCCATATAAAAATAGTTTCAGAATTACAGTACCAATCCCTCTAACCAACAAAAAAGGTACTAAGTTAGGTTAAGATTTTCTTTTCAGTTTTTCTCTCCTTAGGCAGTCAAAATACTGCTTTTGAGTTCAGTCTTTTCTCTGTGGGGTTATATTATCAATCGGATACTTAGTTAGGTCCATTTATTTCATTTTTAAGGTTTGCTTCCCACCCATCCTTTTGTCTTTAGTGTCCTTATTTTAACATCGAAACAGGTGCATGATTCAAAAGTCGAAACTGACTCAGAGAAACGGTGCCACCATCCCTCTCTCTCTCTCACTGTTCCTATCTGCACCTGAAAGGTAAACGATTTTATTCATTTGGGGCATATCTTTCCCATAGTTCACTTTGCTAAACAGAAAATCTATTTTTCTTTCTATTACTTTTTATAGAAGAGGTAACATAATAGGTACATTCTACATCTTGCACTTGGGTTCACTTAATGTATCTTGGAAACAACTCCACGTTGGTTCGTGGGTTGATAGAGGCTCGTGTCGTTCCTTTATAGAGCTGTGTGGGACTTCATTATGTGGATATGCCATCGTTTATTCACACAGTGTCCTGTGGACGCTTAGGTCATTCCCATTATTTGCTATGACAATTGATACTGTAGCAAATAGCTTTGTGCACATGTTGTTTGGTATTTGCGGAAGTGTAGGTTCAGGGGAAATTCCTAAAAGTGGAATTGCTGGGGTCAAAGGGTAAATGCATATGTAGTTTTGTTAGATGTTGACATACTCTTCCATGTATGTTGTATCATTCTACATTTTCACCAGCAATATAGATTCATTTAATCTTAACCCCAAATGTAAACAAGGAAATACTATTATTTTTGTTATTTTACAATAAGGAAATTTAGGCTCCCATATAATTTATAATAATTATATAAAATTCAAATTGCTTATGATTAGTAACAGTACATAATATATTCATGTAATTAACATATAATATTAATTACATATAACACATACATTATTTCATTTAATATAGTGAATGTACTTTAATTGTAGGGAAGACTGACATATCTCAGGAATGAGCTTGTATTCTCTCTGCATTTCTAACAAGCCTATCATCTGGTTTCTCAGGTCACAGGAAGCTAGAAGGAGGCTGCATGTTGCTAGGGGTAGGTACAGGTATAGTAACATGATGCAGCACGTAAAATCAGGAAAAGAGAAAAGTCTGAAGAAAAGTATAAAAGACAGTGACAGCAAGGCGATAAGTAACACAGCCCATGGTCATTTAGTGGGAGGATAAAACGCGATACACACCTTACTAAGTCCTGAAGGCATCTCTTAATGAGAGCTCAGTACATTTTTGATGTTTACAATTTGACCTTGAGATATTATAAAGGGTAAGGAAAATGCAGTTCTGGTTTCTAAATGCTCACTATGAGCTAGGCATTGTGTTGATAGTCTTCATTGATACAATTACCAAATACTGTCATGCAGGTGCTATTGATACAGGTATATGGAAGAAGAGCTCCATGGCTCAGAGAGGTTAAGGCACCTGTCCAAGTTACCAAGTAAAAAATGGCAGAGCCAATAAATAGATCTCAAAATCTTATTTGTGATTTTTTTCCCCTTGATCATCTAATATATAATCTTATACCTGGCCAAAACCTCTCTAACACTCTCTTTGCTTTATTTTTTTCT
>NW_011889236.1:652269-654091 GCF_000151845.1 Pteropus vampyrus
AGACTGACGTGGGTACAAAAGCAACCCAGAAAGGATTCACTCGTTAGGGCAAAATGCTGGCATGGGTCATTTATTTGCCTGTTTATCCAACCGGCAAATGGTTATTCAGCATCCACTGTGTTCCAGACATTGGAGACTCAGCAGCGAGACAAACTATCTGCCTTCGTGGAGTGAGGCGAGCTTCTTCAAATCGGATTGAGATTTCGAGGCACATAGTTCCTGTTGGATCCAACTGAGGAAGCACTTCTTATAGTTGAAGCACTTATAGTTGGAGAAACTTTGGAAGGGTGAAGCAAATGATAGTGAAGCTCACTTTGCCTTCCTCAAGTACCAATCCTAAGGCCAGACTCTAATTCCAGAACCCCACCTGCTGGTGTCCTCCCATGTTTAGTTCAAGACCAGACTTGGTCAGTTTGCAGGTGAAAACCACTGTCCTTCCAGGGAAAGGGTGAGCAAACTATGGCCCATGGGTCAACTCCAGCCCATTGCCTTTTTTTTGGAAATAAAGTGTTATTGGAATGCAGCCATGCCCATTCATTTATGGATTTTCTACAGCTGTTTTTGTGGTACACTTTCAGAGTTGAGTAGTCGCTACTGGGATGTATGGTCCACAAAGCCTAAAATATTTATATCTGATCCTTTACAGGAAAACTTCACCAACTCCTGTTCTAGGTCGATGAGGCTGGGAAAACGAGATGGAAGATGGAATCCAGTTCCTAACTTTTCCCTTCTGTAGTTCCAGGAGCTGTTCCTCTAGAGTCCATCCAAGGGGGGCCCTTTGAGGAGAAGATCTATATCCAGTGGAAACCTCCCAATGAGACCAACGGGGTCATCACGCTCTATGAGGTAAGGCGGCCCCTTTTGCTATCACATTGTTGTGGTTTTATTCTATTGACTTCTTCAGCCTGAAGGTGGTGAATGCTTACGATGTCCAGAGCTCCATTGAGGGCATGAAGGCAAGTGAGATACAACTACCAAAAGGTTTCTGACAGTACAGTGGGAAGGAAACCCAAGGGCATACAGTTGCGTTGTCTTAATAGCCACCGATGATGAAGAAAATCAGATATACTATGCATGGTAGCGATTATCGATCTCTTTAGCAAGGAGGTCAGGGCTCAAGGAGTCAAGTTGTCCTGGCATAGCCAAGAAGACCCAGGCCTAGGAAATAGTAGCTATAGTTCATGTGCAAAACCACACACTACTCACATGATGTCCAGCCTACCCATGTCAGTCCCTGGGCACGCAAAAAATCCCAATGTCATTCTCTCCCCTCTGGGTACATGGTTCTTGAGCTTTACCATTGCTCTGTGGCCAAAGCATATTTTATTGTCATCCAGGTGATGGTGTCCCAGGAGTAACAGGGCCTCATATCAGAGATGGAACAGAACCATTTAGACAGGAGTGCCCCCATAAGCCAACGCAATGTAGCTTCCTGAAAACATTCAGAATTAGAACAAATTGTATCTAAGTCCATTCCAAAACAAAAACAAACAGAAAAACTTCAGTAGGGTGGATATAGCTAAATTTTAGTATTGGGATATGGAGAAGATTGATTCTCCTCCCAAGTCTTATGTTCTAAAACAGCAGGAGATTCTCATACAGGGTACAATAGCAAAATACAGCAATGCAGAGGGAGTTCAGGGAAGTTCCTTGGGGAAAAGAGGGGCTGGAAACTCAACTGAGACAAAACCCATTCATTTCAAGCTACCTGCTGGTCTTTCTAAAGCAGAAGCCACAATTACACACACACACACACACACACACACACACACACACACACACACACACACACACACACATGAAATAGAGATCCATTGTGTAT
>NW_011889236.1:654141-656473 GCF_000151845.1 Pteropus vampyrus
AACACCTTGTGCCTTTACCTCAAAGTCCTGATAACAACTTTACAAAAATTAATTATGAGCGTAATTATTTATTTAACGTCTGTCTCCCTTTCCAGAATACAAGCTTTATCAAGGATTTGACTATATCTTTCTTTGTCACTGGTGCACCCCTGGTGACCACCACAGTCCCTTGGTCATATTAAATAGTCGATAAATATTTGTGGAAAGGATGAATGGATAAGGAAAAGCCATAAGAGATCTGACTGCTTAAAAGCTTCGACATGCCTAAAAGATTTAAAAAGCAAAAGAAAAAAATGACAAAAATATTTGTAACTTATGCAAAAAAGCTTATGTTCTTAAAAACAGATTATAATTACAAGCTCATAAAACAATGGTGAACAAAAGGGAAGAGCCATACAGAAAAATGAGCACAGGGCATAGAGAGCACGTTCATAAAAGAATCAATGCAAGCGGTCAATTAAACTGAAAAACAAATCTGCACTCTCCAGTATGCTAAAAAAGAAACACACGCATACATTTATTTTTTTTAATAGTGGTAGCAAGTGTTGGGAATAGGCATATTCTTCTGTTGGGGATCCCAGAATGGTACAAACTTTCTGGGAGGCAATCAGTTAATATGTGTCAAAGCCTTAAAAATAAAATAGTTCATCTCCATTGGCCCAATAAGTTGATCTCCAAAAATTTATCATAGGGACCGCAGGATGGCTTGTGTTGAAGCAGAGTTTCATGCAAATACTTCTTTATAAGAATGCTCATTACAGTGTTATTTATAATCATAAAAAATTTAAGCCAAATTTAATGCCCAATATTAAAGGATTGGTGACTATAATGGGGCATATTCTGCTCTAAGCAACCATTAAAATACATGGCCCCAAGGAACATTTAAGGATTTTTTTTTTAAATCTGTGATTTGTTTAGTGATAAAGGGTCACAAAACAATATACACAATAGGAGTTTAATTTTTAAAACTAAAAAATGTATATGCATGGGCATAAAAATATCTCATTAGAGGGATTATAAGTGATTTTGTTCTTTTCTTTTTTTTAATCTTTTTGTATATTCTTCATATTCAACAAATTTTGTGGATCATGTCCATAATGAGAAAAACTAAATATACTTTAATTTAACAATAGGGAACTGATTGCACCATATGGCCGAGGCTATATCTAGAGAGGCATAGTATGATGATTAAGAGTATATGCTTTGAAGCTCACAGACAGGTGTTCTCTTCCCTCTTTACAACTTAAGAGTGATATGACCTTGAGAAAGTTATTTAATTCTCTTAGCCTCCATTCCCTTATCAGCATAAAAGCTATAATACATACTGGGCAGAACTGTTTGGTGGCTCAAATGAAATAATGTATGTAAAATTCTGATCAAAGCATAAGCGCTTTGTAAAAGTACCTCCTTTTATAATGCCAAAATATAAATAGATCCGGTAATGATTTACATGAATTCATGATTCTCTAGGGGGTTGTAACTGGAAGTTTGGGGAATTATTTATTTTGTGGTTCAGCATCTTCCAGACTGTCATGATGGTGGTGGAATCCAGCAGGAGGATGCCGGAAAGAAGACTGACGTGGGTACAAAAGCAACCCAGAAAGGATTCACTCGTTAGGGCAAAATGCTGGCATGGGTCATTTATTTGCCTGTTTATCCAACCGGCAAATGGTTATTCAGCATCCACTGTGTTCCAGACATTGGAGACTCAGCAGCGAGACAAACTATCTGCCTTCTTGGAGTGAGGCGAGCTTCTTCAAATCGGATTGAGATTTCGAGGCACATAGTTCCTGTTGGATCCAACTGAGGAAGCACTTCTTATAGTTGAAGCACTTATAGTTGGAGAAACTTTGGAAGGGTGAAGCAAATGATAGTGAAGCTCACTTTGCCTTCCTCAAGTACCAATCCTAAGGCCAGACTCTAATTCCAGAACCCCACCTGCTGGTGTCCTCCCATGTTTAGTTCAAGACCAGACTTGGTCAGTTTGCAGGTGAAAACCACTGTCCTTCCAGGGAAAGGATGAGCAAACTATGGCCCATGGGTCAACTCCAGCCCATTGCCTTTTTTTTGGAAATAAAGTGTTATTGGAATGCAGCCATGCCCATTCATTTATGGATTTTCTACAGCTGTTTTTGTGGTACACTTTCAGAGTTGAGTAGTCGCTACTGGGATGTATGGTCCACAAAGCCTAAAATATTTATATCTGATCCTTTACAGGAAAACTTCACCAACTCCTGTTCTAGGTCGATGAGGCTGGGAAAACGAGATGGAAGATGGAATCCAGTTCCTAACTTTTCCCTTCTGTAGTTCCAGGAGCTGTTCCTCTAGAGTC
>NW_011889236.1:657628-675684 GCF_000151845.1 Pteropus vampyrus
GGACTCAGAGATTTGAGTTGCTTAGTGCTGTTATGTAAATGAATTGCTACACCAAATGTTCAAGATTTTTGGAATTCACAGACCAGTAACATTTCGAAAGGTTTTGGGGACCAACACGAGTGCTTTACCATTTTTATTAACTTCATTTCATAAGACATAATTTCAAAAATATAGAAAGGACATAATTTCAGAATAAAAGGAAGTCCTTCAAATTGAATAAGTTTTGCTTTATGAATAACTCATGAACAATCTTATTTTTTTTTTCATTTTGTTTTGAATTGAGGACAATTTTGTAATGAAAAGACCCAGGTCCTTGGAGCTCCCTGCACTTGAAAAATGCTGGTTTAGACCATGTTGCAGATAGAGCCATATCTCTGCGCAGATTTTTTTTTTTCCTAGGGAGCAGTAGACTTCTTCCTCTAAGAGGATTTATGCACTGGGCTGGGCTGGGAAACCCTTCATTCCTATTCCCCGATAGGAAGAAAGAAATAGATGGAGAGAGAACAAGGGTGCAAACAACTCTGAGTTAGACACCCTGTTTGAGCAATAGCTCCCTGAAGTTGAGGCCTCATTCGATGGTACAGTCTCTGGATCTCTGGGCACCAAGGTGGGCACAGATAGGGACAATGTACCCTGCTGCTCACTTCTGTGTGAACTCAATGCCTTGTAGATTTTCAAAGACCAACTGCTAGGGTTGTTGGCATCCCCACGATGGACTCCATTGGATACAGGTATCATGAGACCCCCCTTTACGTAGCTTCTTCACTGCTACTTGGGCCATGATTACAGAGAACTGGAGCTCGAAAGCTGCAGCTATCTAACTTTTTGTGACATTTGAGGTTATCTTCTGGGAATATGCCAAAATTCTTGAATTATGCTGTGAAGGGAGCAAAGGAGGTTGTATTTCAAGCATAAGCATGGCCGTGACCATGTGTGTCACAAGCTAGTGAGGCCTCAGAGAATGAGAATGCTGACTTTTGGGGTCCGACCGCCTCGTTCCGAATGCCAGCTCTGCCACTTACTTGCTGAGTTCATCAAGTGACCCAAGGTGCATGGAACCCGTGAAACTCATTTATGTTTCTGTATAAACATAAACATATGTTTTGTATGGTGTTCGACATTTAGAAATCTCATTAATAAAGGTTAGCTGTTATCATTACATAAAAAATGAGAAAATTGAGACTCAGAGAGGCAGAGTGAAAAGACCAAGGTCACGCAGCTCAGATGGCAGAGTCATAGGTTGTGAATTCAAGTACAGACGTCTTGCTTCTTACTCAGTGTGGTCCATGGACCAGCAGCATCCACAATACCTGGGAGCTGGTTAGAAATACAGCATCTGAGGCCCCATTAGACCTCCTGAATCAGAGTTTCTATTTTAACAAGGCACCTGAGTGATTCACATTGAAGTTTGAGAAGCACTACTCCAAATCACACTACTCTTTAAAAAATTTTTTGACAATTGATAAAAAAAGAACATGTTCTCCTGAGCAGAGAGACAGGGAGTCTCTTCCGTACTGGGCTCAACCAAATCCTGGCCTAGACAATAAATAGGAGACCTTGCTTTTAAAGACGTTTATATGAGACTATGTGTTTATGAGGCAATTTTCTAATTTAATTAGACGAAACGAATTTGATTTTTTAAATTAGGTTCTGGTTGTAATTTCTAGAGAGAAATCCATAAATTACAAATAATCCTCTCTGGCCCCAAAATGTATATATTGTGACAAAGAAAAACATGATAAAGTGAATGAAAAAGAAATTCAGGATTGTCTATCGCTTCCTATGTACAACCTTGGACTCAGCAAAGTCAGAAGCCAAAAAAGAAGGATGGAGGGTTAGCACTGTGTAATATTGTAAATATTGCTAAACCCTGCAGGTCCAAGGACTACGTAGAATGTTAAGATTAAATTTTCTTCTCCATTTTCATGGGTCCAAGTCACAACCTCTGGGTCCATCCTTGGACAGTCTGCCCCCCAAAATTTGAGTGGTTTTGATTATGTCTCATTCTCTCTGGGCTTCAGCCCTCTCTTTGTAACATCAGGCTGTTCCAGGCTTTCACTGGGTAAGAATCAAGAGAAAAATAAACTCATCTCAAACCTGTAAAATCAAAGGTTTATAGCTCATTTTTAAGTTGCTCTGCTCTTGAAACCTTGCCTGTGGCCAGAGTCTTTGAAGTCAAAGCAATGATGACACGTGAAGGAAAGAGCTAGTGCAAAGGCCCTGGGATAGGAATGACTTTGGCGTGTTTGACAAATAGGAAGGAGGTCAGAGTGACTGAAGCTTTGTAAGCACAGAGTACAGTGATGAGACCATGGGCGGGCAGGGTCAGGTTATGCAGGGCTTCTAGAGTTTGTGCTTTATCCTGAAAGGAATAAAAAGCCCTAGGATTTTAAGCAGAGGAATGAGTGAGTCAGATTTACATTCTTAAAAGATCACCTGGCTGTCGAGTAGCTAAAGGGCTATCACACAAACATCTCGAGGACACCTGGAAAATGTGACATTGCCATCATCCGCGATGTTGCAAAGAGGGCTTGGTTTCTTATTGGAAGACCTCACACCCAGGTCGAGATGTGAAAATTTCGTCACATCTGCCTCTTTTCCTGCTGCTAATGAGTTAGGGATTAGCCCGGGGTCTCAGATCCCCAGGGATCTGTACTTTTAGAGGGAGATGCAGGATGTACTTCTGTGATCACAGATGGACAGAGAGGGCAGAGGTGGGTCATGTCAAAGGCTTCGCGTCCACACGCTAGCAGATCAACATCAGGTATGCAGAATCTCAGGTCCCAGCCCAGACCCACAGATTCAGTCTGTGTTTTAACAAGACCTGCAGATGATGCAGAAGCACATTCAGGTGTGAGAAGCTCTGCTCTAAGAGACATTTCTAAAGTTTCAGTCTGGATCTGGACAGCTCCGCTTGATGAAAACACTGCAGTCCTCAGATAAATAATGTGGCCATTGAATCAACTGAGTAATGTCCCTGCTCGTACAGGGTCCAAAGACCTGAGTATTTTCATCAGGAATGTGGAAATCGGGCCATTCCCTTAGACACTTCCAGAGCCCTACGTGGGTTTGAACGAGATATCGGGGTGCCCCAGTCAGGGGCTGTATGCGAAGAAGGTTGGGGTGGCCTCTCCCATTCTGACTGTTCTCTTGTGAACAACACAGCTCACCAAAAACAGACCGTCAAACTGCAGACAGGCACTTACAGCCCAAATGAGGTCACTGGGGAAAAAATCCAGCCAAACAGTGGTTTAAAAACTCCTCAATAAAATCATGCACAGACAAGCTGTTCGGAGTTCATGAAAAACAGTAATCAATATGTGTCTCGATTCAATTAATTGTTCTCATCTCTGTCCAAAAATAAAAATCACGCAGTGTGAGGGAATTGGGCCAGAAGATGTTACACTAGCAGTGAGGTTAACGAAGTATGAAAATATTTAAAATTCAGACATGTAAAGCTTCCTTGTAAGCTTTTCTGTTTAGCAGTCAAAATCACCAAGTTTCTAATTACAGCATATAAATCTGAGAAGCTTAAAGAGAATGAGAGGACCCTAATGAGGCAGGAATGGATGTCTTGATTATGCTAGAGTTGATTGACATTTATCTTGCAAGCTATTCTAAGGTGCCTGGCGTTCAGAGTTAAATAAAGCACAGACTTTGCCTCAATAAAACAAATGGCATTCCTGTGTGGGAGTGCCTTTGAAAGGTGCAGTGGGGTCGGAGGGGTGTCAATATTTTTCCAGCATACAGATGGTGTATGATGGATTGCAGAAGTGCATTGCAAGAAGGCTGGGCACGTGTTCTGAGACAGGCGTTCTGCCTGGGATTGGAGCAGGCACACACTGATGGAGAGAAGGGCCAGTGGCGGGCGTGTGGTCGTGAGAGAGGACCCTAGGAGGGAGCTGGCTCAGTGTGGATGTTCAGGCACACCTTCCTCCAGTCCTTTGACTTGGCCACTATGGCCACTCAAGAGCTCACTGACCCCAGACACACTCATGGCTCTCGTCCACAGGAGCAGCAAGGAGTGTGGCGGGTGGTCCTGATGGGCAGGAGGTAGAATAGGCAGGAAATGACTCATACAGCCCAAAGCAAGAATTTGCATAATTCAAACTGGATCTACATTAATTAGGATACACAATTTGCATAATGCAGGCAGCTATTGGGTATAACTTGAGCCAGACTGGTAACTATGATAAAAGCTCTTGTTTCTTTCGAATTGTTTAAGCCGTAAATGTGGGGATCATCTATTCCCCATCGCTGCCTGCCACACATCTAATGCTCTAGAAAGTTTAATTTTCTTCTCCGTTAGGTCACATGGCCCTGTCTCCACCACCACCTGGTTCTGAGCACTCGTCAGATGCCCAGACTCTTTGAGGACCTCCCTGCCCATCCCCTGTTGACATTTCCGCTATTCTACTTCCTCACGTTGCAGCCAGACAGAACATCTTAAAGGTGGATCCAATCACGTTCCCTGCTTTGACTTCACCTTAACTTTAGGGCTCTGAATGACTCGGTCCCCGCCTGCCTCTCAAACTTCCTCTCTGCCTTTCTTCCCATTGTTTTCTATGTGTCAAGCCCCTCTAGCCTTCTAGCATTTTCGCAAGCTCACTCAGTTCTTTGCAGCTCATGTGACTCTGTGAACATCATTTCTTCTGCCTATAAAACTTTTCACTTTATACTTATCATGGTTGGCTCCTTTCTGTTCTTCACCTCCAAGAGGCTTTTCCTCTCTACGCTCCACTTTATCTCGCCCTTCCATACCATTTTCACACTCAGCACTTATTTTTTTGGTGTACTTTAGTATCATCCAGTCCTCTTCTGGACTATTAGCCCATAAGGGCATGGGCCGTGTGATGATTATTTTACACGTCAACTTACCTGAGCCGAGGTGCCCAGATAGAAGGTTAAACATCATTCTGGATATTTCCGATGGTGTTTTTGGATGAGATTAACATTTAAGTGGACTTTGAGTCCAGCAAGTTGACTTCCATAATGTGGGTAGGCTACATCCAAATCAGTTGAAGTTCGGAATAGAACAAAATATTGAGCTCCCCTGGGCAGACGACCTTCAGACTTGGCTGTGATGTTAGCTCTTCCCTGTTTCTCCAGCCTGATGGCCTTTGGGCTTGAACTCAATATTGGCCATATTTGTTTTTGCTTTTCAGCACATCCTAGAGATGTAAGAGACTAGCTTGCTCGTGTATGTGGTCAATAAATATTCCTTGGCTGAATGTGTGAATTCGTGCTTTATCTTAACGAGGAGAAATGATGAAAGTTTTGCCTAACCAATTTAGTGGTTCTGAAGCTTGGCTAAGATTGGAATCATACCTTGAGAGCCCCCAAAACATAGATTAATAAGGAGGGAGGTAGGTACATAAATGGATGGATGGATGGATATATGGATGCCCAGACCTCATTGCAGATTCAAATAAGTTAGAATCCCTAAGGGAGAAGTTCTATCCAGGTAGGTTTTTTTTTTTTTTTTTAAAGTTCCTTGGGGAATTCTAATGTACATCCAGGATTGGAAAGTGCACCATGTAAAATGAAATCCAGTCAGTCTACTCTGATATATTAACCTAGCCAAACATATGCCAAATAAGCAGTCTTAACCCTGTCTTCATTCTCACTCTGTCAAAATCCATCTCTAACTGATGTTACACTACAGTTAACTTGCTCAGGCACAGGTTGGTGCTAGGTGTTAATTTTTTAAGGATCAAATTCAAGAAGCGTTGGCCTTTTTTCCTCAAGGTTGCTAAACAAACAGTTTGTCGAGTAATTGAAGACACACAGAGCCGTATTATTCTGTCAATATCCCTTTGCATTTTGCTAATGGCATCTTGTAACCGTGATGTTGGAGCCCACTATAAACCTTACCTTATAAATCTCTTTCTCTCTCCTGTATAGTAGAAGTAAGTTCTATTGTTTATTTGTGAGATTAAAAAAGATATATACACACGCACACAAAACCTAATAGATTTGCCCAGAGGCCTTCCTTAAATCTTAAGAGCCAGGGCCCTGAGATATCTAGGAGCCATTTTTCCTAACCCTCAGCTCATCACTCAACATCCATAGGCTGTTTCTCTTCCAGAGATCTGAAAACCGCAGGCATCCTTGGGTAGATGCCATACACAGGTCTGCTGTGCTGACAGGTACAGGTTGACAGGTGTTTCAATAGAAATGCCTCGGGTTGAAAAGAATGATTTCTGGCACTCAGAATCTGGAAGGACAGGAAGTTGTGTTCTGAAGTAAGTTGCATTTATATAAGTGAGGCCATTAGAGCTGCCTGTCTTCCACTAGTGAAATATCAAGAACGCCTATATATTTGCCTCGGGGTGCCTTTTTTTTTTTTTTTTTTTTGCTATTATAACGTGGATATTTGTGATGGAGCCAGGTAACGTGACAGTAGGTATCAACAGACGCATACTGCTTGTTACCTAAAGAACAGCGAATCATGTTCTCCTGCAAGGAGAAGGTTTTCACACTGAGCATTATTCGTTCAGTTTAGCTGTAGGAAAAGAGTAGCTGCTGCTGCACGAAAAAGGTTCCTACAGGGTGCACATGTGGATAAGTGTGTTTGTGTTGTGGGATGTGTGTGTGTGGGTTATGTGTGCGTGTGTGTGCGCGCGCGCATGTGTGCATAAGCATGTGTGATTGTGAGTTTATGGAGTCGTACGTTGGCACGTGTATGCGCATATGTATGTATGTGTTTGCTGGCATCTGTGTCTGAAGCTTCCGCCCCCATTCTCAACTGCATCCTCCGAATGGCTCTATTTCTTTGGGGAGTTAACTACAGGAGATATCGGAGACACAAGAGGTGGGGCGCTATGTCTGTTTTGTCCTGAACTAGAGGAACCCAGTCCCCTCACGTCTTCCTGTTATTTCAGTAGGCTCCCCACTGTTCCTCATGAACTTCTGCCATAATTCCTCTCTAGAACTTTTGCTAAAGGAAAATGTTGCATTAAAAAAAAAAATCCACAGGTTAAATTCCATCCTACTTACTTACTGTGGTTCTAGGGGAGCGAAGGGAAGGACACGAAAAGGTAGTTCTGCATTTGGCACAGCGTGGCCACTACTCTGTTTTTCTTACCTGGGCGGGAACTGTGTTTCTATGCATTGTACGCCCAGCCACATGGCCAGAGATGGAGCCTGCTCTTAGGCTTCACGGTCCTTTTAATTAGTGTGCCCAGAGGCAGCGTTTAAGCGGCCAAGTGTCTCTTTAAACATCACAAGTAGTTCTTTCAGATATTTTACGTGAATAACATGTTCCTGTTGGAATTCCACCAGGACTGGGCATGCGGCACCGATCTGCTGCTTTTCACTGGCCAGCTCTTCTGTGTCTGTTTTGGTCAGAACAGCTCTGTGTCTGGGACCTAAAGGAAGGGTGATTTCCAGTTTTCATCTATCGTCAGGACATTTGGGGCCTTTACTCTGAAGTCTCTGGACATTGGAATTCAAATTTGTGATTCAGAGATTATGCTTTCATTGGCCTCAGGAGATAGCCAGTGGCTTTCTTCCCCTTCTCCTGAGCCAATGGCCCCTTTTGACTTCTTAAATTTTACACCTAAGCACAGGGCCATGGCCTACTTTATTATAGACTCTGCATACATGCCTGTATACATATGTGCATACACATACGTGCATATGTGCATGTGTACACACTTGCATGCGTACATACATGCCAGGTCTTCTTCAGAGCCCTCCAAAATATATGTCATAAAAATCATTATTGCTTTCTTGGTCTCCCTTTTATACATATTTTTAGCATACACGTGTCATTACAAGTCAAATAGTGAATCATGTAATTGGAAATTTATTACTGACTTAGTTTGCCATAGCTGAGTAATATATTTGAGTGAATTCCTTTCCCTATCTGGCCTTGATTTCTACATCTATGACCTGGGAGAATTGGACTAGGTAGACTCAATGGACCTTCCCACGCTGACCTACACACTCTGGTGCCCAAAATTGAATTAATCTTATTCCTAGTTACAGGAAACACTTTCCCCATGAGTCTGTCCATGAACCTCTTTTGCATTTGTTCATTATTTCATTTTCATAATAGCATACCAGCTATCAGAACAACCAGAAATTTAACAATATCATGTATCTATTTATGAGCCCCTCCCATCCCAAGCTCCTGCTATCCCAAACCTTGTATATAATTTATTGTTATATAGATTTACTACTTGTATGCATTCCTTAAGGGTGTATTATTTTTATTTTACTAGACTTTTAACCTTAATAAAGGATTTTAAGTTGTCTATAATCTATGGAACGTTTTAATTCCGTATTATGTGCTAACAGTCATCCCTATTGATGAGTGCAGCTGTAGCACATTCATCTTGACTGCTATATAATATTCCATTGTGTGAAGATATTGCAACACATTTATCCATTGACTTTTGATAAAATTTGGGGTTGCTTCCAGATGTCGCCTTTATGAACAGTGATCGTATAAGCATCCTTATACATATCTCCTAGTGCATATATGCAAGATAGTCTCTTGAGTTTATATCCAGAAACTAGGTCATATGGTAAATGAATGTTCAACTTTAAAAACAAAAAAAAAGCCAAGCTATTTTCCAAACTAGTCTTACCAATTTACCCTCATGCCTCCAAAATATAAGATCTCCTATGATTTCAAATCCTCTTCAATATTTGGTATTGTCGGCATTCTTAATTTTGGCTAGTTCAAAAGGTATAAAATGGCATCTTGTCTCACTTTTTATTTGTTCTATCATTAATGATTGAACACATTATTGTATATTTGTTCCTCATTTGTATTTCCTCTTCTGTGGAATGTCTGTTTATGTCTTTTGCTCATTTTTCTACCAGATTATCTGTCCTCTGATATTTAGTAGTTCTTTATATATTTTTGATACTGTTTTGCCAATTTCATGTGTAACTTGTCATTTTTATTTCCTGTAAGATATCTTTTGATAACCAAAGCCTTCAATTATAGTCAATTTTATCAGTCTTTGCTTATATGGTTAGCGGATTCTGTGTCCTTAAGACGCTCTTCCCTAAACCAAGGTAAGGAAGATTATTTCCTATATTTCTACTAAAAGTATAGTTTTGCTCCCTAAATTTAAGCCCTTGATCTATCTGCAGTTAATTTCTGTGTATGATGTGAGATGAGGTACAAAATTCACTTTTCTATATGGATAAATACTGTTCCCAAGTTCTTTTAAGAATAGTCCCTCTTTTTCCTTAATGTACCAGGCCATATCTGACATATGCCAAAATTACTTATATGCACTAATTTGTTTCTGAGCCATCATACATCAGAAACACACACGGTCATAATTATTTTAGTACCCAGTTAATCCTGATTTCTAACAGAGCAGATCCCTCCTCCTCATTCTTCTTCAGAAATATTTTGGTTATTCTTGCCTTTGGCTCTTTCATTTTAGAATCCACTTATCAAATTTAATGAAAATCTCAGTTGTAGGTTTGATTAGAATTGCATTGAATGCATAGAGCAACACGGGAGGTAACTGACATCTTTACACTATTAAATCTCTCTATATTTACTTAAGTTTTCTTTAATGTCTCCCAAAGTTTTATTACCTTACTTATAGAGATGCTGCATTTCACATAAAATTCAAACTGCTAACTTAGGTTCAAAAGACCTTGCGTCTTGCATTCTCTTTTTCTCTCTACTCTCACTGGCCTTATTTATGTTCTTCAATATGCCAAGTTCTCTCCTGCTTCAGGCTCATTGCACATGGACTTTTGAGTTAGCAGAAAGCTCTTCCACCTCCTCTTCTGTGGACGGCTCATTCTTATACTACAGGTATCAACATGCAAGCCACCTGCTCAGAAGGACCCTCTCTGACAGTCATAAAGTAAGACTCCACTCACCATTATTCTCTATTGCTGCTTCCATTTCCTGAATAACATGTAGCACAATTACCAATTATTATATATTTAATTATAAGTGCCTCCTTGTATTGTAGGTGCCGTGAAAATGGGACACACACATATATTACTCACCAAGGGAGAACACAGTACCTTAGACGGTGTTTAGAAAACAGTATCACTTATAAAAAAATAAATGAAGATTAGAGGGGTTCCCTTTGAGGTCCCAGGCATGGTGATAGTCAGGAGTAAGTGTTGGTTTCAGTTAGTGCACAAATATGACCTGATATGACCACATCAAATCATAAGATTATGTCCTAAATCTGTAATAGACTACATGAGGTTTCAAGGACCAGTGGACTGACATTTAACTCATAGAACCCAACTGCTAATGAGTAAATATGTCAAGGTTAGGGATCTTTTTTTACAGCTGTACCCCGTGCTGCTAAAACAGCACCTGGCATAAAGTAGATACTCAGTAAATATTTTTTTTAATGACTAAAACTCAACTCCACACTCGAATCAAGTTAAAGCAACAGCTATAATAGATATTTAAATATCTACTTCCTTATCAGATTGCTTGATTTAAAAAAAAAATAATTTATTCTTTGTTAATGTTAGTGACACTGCAGCCACATTGCATGGCGTTAGGAAAACGGGGAGTAGAAAGTAACCCCTATCCCACTTCCTCCCATACCAACCCTTCCACGTAGGTTTGCTGTTTTTTTTTTTTCCTAGTCATTTTTTTTTTTGCATGATTATGACCACATTGCAAAATTTGAGTTTTCACTAAATCAGACCTTTTTCTGTTTCGATGTAGTCTACTTAACTATTCCATTTAATGGCTCTCTGGTGTCTGAGCACATAGACCGTAATTTACCTTCCAATCATTCTGTTTTGGAGTGTGTTGATTGATTTTCCTAGATGTAAGACAGAGTTTTTAGAGTATGATAAGAGTGATCTGGATCTCCTTAAACAGCTAGTTAACAAAGTTTGAACCTCTGCGTCCCTTTTCCTTCTCAATAGATTTGTCAATAGCAAGCAGGGGCATTTACATGCCTTCCATTGATTATAGAACTGTGCTCAAAATAATAGCTCTCTCTGCTCAACAGGAAAGGATCTAAGGGAGGGGAATAGAACAATATGTACAAATTTGGGTGGAAATCTATAAACCTGAAATTAGAAGTGGTAGTCATATTTTCCTCCTTGTTTTGAAATTTAAATCTCAGTTTGCTTATTTGCTAATAAATACAGATGAGTATGGGGCATGTGTGTACCTCTACCTCCTTAATACCAATCCCATGAAAGATCAATGATCAGTCAGGGCACGTTGTTCCCCCAAACTCTGACATGGCCTCAGAATCCCTCTCATAGCGTACTAGGGGATCATTTCTAATGAAATTAAATGAGATGGCACTCAAGACAAAGCCTGTCTGCCATCCACAGCCTGTTTTCAGAACACTGACATAGGAATGGCTGAAGCTCTGTCCTGCAGAAGCTATCTTTACGGTAATTTGTTGTTATTTTTTCAATGCACTCTGAGCATGTTTCAGTTTCAAACGTTTTTCACAATAGTTAACAAACGCTGTTGCAGTGCTCACAGAGACCTCAGCATTATGAACCAATAAGAAGATACAACATCTAGTCTCAGGTTCCAGGGAAACTTTCCAGAAACTCTGGTCCCACTGGGCAGCTGAGTGTCCAGTTGCCAGTAGATGAAAGCAAGATTCAGACATGTCCATATCAGAGTTGCTCCCACCTCATTGCTGGACTCCACATGGCAAGTCAAGGGGACTAGTGGTATTGGACATTAAGACAGCAGCAAGCTTAGGTTCCTATTATCAATATCAGCCTATTTATAATAATGCTATAGGCATGTGTAGAGGTGCACAGAAAGTGCAAAGACCCTACACAAGCAGGCGTAGTGCAGCAGCTTCCCAGGAAGGACTGTTAGGCACACTGGTGGCTATGATTCTCCCCAGGCTCCTGAGAATCAAGACGGCAGTAGCCGAAGCCCTTACTATACCCTTGGCCCTAGGTGAAGCTTGGACTTCAAAGGACCTATGGAGATTGTGCGTAGGAAGGTGTGGGGAAGGTGGGATCTGAGCATAGCCTTGGCAATTCCCTTCTCTCCAGCCGTTTTGTCTCTTAACAAGATGCACTTCTTCTGCTCTCCCTGGAGCCCTCAGGAACTGGTCCTAGCCACAGTCTAGGGGACGAGTCCCTTCATTCCCAGCATCAGCCATGTTGTCAGCAGTGAGGCTTAACTGCTCTCTCTGTCCTTTCTCACCTTCTATGTAAATGTGCTATCTGTAATTCTGGAAGGCAGTTCTTTTTAATGACTGTGCTACTACTTGGAATAAGGGACCAGTGCTGTGAAAGCCTTCCCGAGAAGGATGCCAGAGGTGAGAAAGTCTACACCAGAACAGCTCACCTAGAGAGTTTTCATGACCGTGACGAAAACTCAGAGCCGCATGGAGACAGGAGCATGTGTAGAGGCTTCAAGACTGTTTTGGAACGTCCCTTAAGGGTCTTGTATATATTTGCCAGCTGTGTGCACTTCCCACCAACACATGCGTTGGTAATTTTAGACTTCCCCAGCCAATTTTTATAATAATATTACAGAAAGTCTGGCTATAAGAGAAAAGCATCACCTAGAAGCTCTTCCCCTAGCACAACAATTATTCTGCCTTGCATTTTATCTTTGTTACTATGCATACATCTTTTACCTAACTATAATTACATAAAATTTGCTGCTGCAATTTTTCATTAAGCATTTTATCACAATCATGATGCTTTTATAGCACCATCGAAACAGCTTATCTTTTTTAATGACTGCATAATTGTTCATTAAGTGTATATATACCCTAATTTACTTATCCATTCCTCTATTGTTTTTCCATATTTCTGATAACACTATAATGAACCTCGTGTCTATGGTGGTATTGCGTCGCGGTGGAAAGAACATGGGCTTTGGGTCAGACTGACCTGGATGCAAATTCCAGTTCTGACATTATATGGATGGAAGACTTTTGGGCCGATTAACCTCTATGAACCTGAATTATCTTATGTGCTTAAATTATAAAAAATGCATGTAAGAGAAGTAACAATCAAGCCTACAATTCAGGAGTGTTGTAGGAATTAGATATACGGCGAGTCCTCATTTAACATCGTGGATAGGTTCTGTGCCTTTAAGAGAAATACATATAACGAAAGCAATCTTATCATAGGCTAATTTATATAAACAAGAGTTAAGTTCCCATAGCAGCTTATGAACATTGTAACAAAATGACATTGAACAAAACGAAGTCATTTAAGGACCTGCTATGTGTTGCAGTCATAGCCACCTAGTAGCCATTTATCGTCATGGTTATTTTACTTTGTCTTCTATTCGGTATATTTCTATTTTAGATTTTCCCACCACACGAAATTACAGGACTGAATAGAATGAACACTTTTGTAATCCTTGATGCATATCGCCAAATTGTTCTGCAAATGGATTGTACCAGTGAGAGCCTGTGTTCTGAGTCTTGCGTCGAGCCTTCATGCCAATCACTGTGTCTGGGAAGCAGGCCTTTGGCAGCCCACCAGAGATTTATGTCAGCTTTCATGATACCCTCAGAGCAGGCTGATGTGTGAAGAACTCATCATAGATGTTGGCAGATCCATTTGCGCTCTCCAAGGACATGCCAGAAGCACTCTTGCCTCATCAACTCATCATTTACTTCTTCTCCCCTTTGCCCTTACATAGCAAGTGGAGTCCCTGGCCTCCAACACTCTCCCAGAAGGTCCTGAGGTCCCATGAGAGCTCCAGACTGCAGGACTCAAAGCAAGGTTCCTGTAGGCTCTGCCACTAACTCACTCAGATACACCACCAGTCACACCCTCCCAGGGCTTCAGTTAGCTCATGTGTAAAAGAGAAGGTTGAGGAGGTTGGCCTCTTAACCACTCATGGTGTGTTCTGTCATCAGCATCATCTGGGAGCTCTTTAGAAATGTGCCATCTCAGGCTCCACCCCAGATTTGCCGAGTCAGGGTCTGCCTTGTTACAAGATCTCCAGGTGATCCCTATGTACATTAAAGTTCGACAAGTACAGCACTAAATTATCTGCTGGTCAAGATGTTCTGTTTTGCTGGGAATGTCTGTCAGGAGCCTCAGTTTTAGGATTATTCTCTCCCTGCACTATGTCAAGATTTCCCTACGTTGCAGTGAGAGTCCTCCCCTGCCCAGTCACATCTGTGCACCTAGATGCCACTTCTTATAGGTCAGGGTCATAACAACCAACACCTTCCTCCCTGAGGTGACCAAAGCCATTGTGCCGAAACACATCTTCCTGGTCACTCTACTGTTTAAAATCCAGCCATAGATCCCAGTGGCTCTCGAGATAGAATCTGAACTCCTCCTTAACTTGACCAGCAGGTCCCTCTTTGACAGACCCAGCCCTTGCTGGCTTCCCTGGCATCCTCTCCTGTTTTTATACCTACCTCCCCAAACCCGCAGGCTTTCCTTGACATCCACACCACACTCCCCTTGTTCTCATCTTCCCTCTATCTCGGATGCTCTATCTCAATGCCTTCTTTCTTCCTTTTAAAGTCTATGCATCCTTCAGCACTCTGAAGGACTCAAGATCTTTTCAGACACTTCTCTGAACCACCTGGATTAGCGGTTTCTTCTTGTTATAATAGCACTTACTGCCCTATACTGCGATTGTTTCCTACATCTGTCGACAATGAGGCTCAGAATTCTTAGACTTCCAAGCGTGTATTGTGTTCCTTGTCTGGTTCCTAGGACCTGGCACATGGTAGGTCTTCCGTGAATGGCAGTAGTGCAGAGACATTTCTTCCCATCCTTCAGGTATCTCCACCTTTTTCTACCTGCTCTCCAGCTCAGGAGATTGGATCTCAGACATCACTGAGCCGCCTCACCTTCTTGCCTTCTGTTCAGCAGGTGTTCCCTGCAGCAGATAGAAGGTGGGCAAGAGAGGGAGGGAGAGGTCATTACTGCTCCAGCTCCTCCCAAGGTGACCTTCCAAGTTTTGGAAACTGCTCCCTCCTCCACCCAGTCACCCTTATTAACCCCCCTCCATTGCACTATGCCTCGTTTTCCTTGTCCCGTCTATCATGTAAATAGTTTCTTTATTAAACTCTCCTTGAATCGTCCATCTGTTTCCTGCTAGGACCCCATTGAGACCCCTGTTATCATTGCCATGTACCACTCAGAGTGCTCATCATCATATACTTCATCTGAAGCCTCACAATCCTGCAAAGTGAGGATCATCATCCTTATTTAATACCGAGGCTTAGAGAGAGGGTATAACTTGCCTAATATCGCACAACTAGTAAGTGAAACCTGGATTCCTACCACATTAGATTACAAAACCTGTCCACTTAACTAGTTAGCCACAGTGCTTCCTCCAACGGCACTTGATAAATGACCGTGGAATTGATCTGAATTTCCCAGTCATGACCAGTCTATCCGGGGTAATTATAAACTTGCAGATGTGAGTTAAAGAGGCAGCCTTGGGGCAGAGAGGGAGACTGAGGTCTGGCACCAGCCTTGGCCTGGAAACCCTCTTCCAGCCCATGTTGTGTCTTCCCAGCTAGAACTGACAAACCCTCGAGGAGTGGCGCTCAGCCAGGATGAAGACTGGCAAAGGGGATGGGTGCGAGAAAGCAGGTCAGGCCAGATCAGGAGGAGGAAACTTCATCATTATAACTCTGTCTGCAAATCCCAGGCAACCTGAATATTTCTGCAGCTGAATATTAGAATATATTCAAAGCCCCCTGTCCCGCCCCTCTTAGGCAGCTGAGTGGCGTGCATGACCCAATGGCTTTGGGAGGATTCTGACATGAATTTCTGACACAAATATGTACTGTGTGGCATGTCAGCATCAAAGAAAAATTGCAGAAGGCAAATTAGGATAATATTTCTCAATATTGGAAAAAAGTTTCCCATTCCAAACCAATTTTGAAAAAAAAAAAAAATCCTTTTCAGACATCTGCATAGCGATGTCAAAATGGGCAGGACTCCCTATAAACAACCATGGCAGTTTATGAAGCTTCACATTTTTAAATCAATTATCATCTTTAAATTTAAAAGAAATGAAACCTATCCTGGGCCGCGGGATGACAACTTCTATAATCAAATCGTGGACAGGAATACCCAGCAACCATGTTCACATTACAGTTTCAACCCCAGGGGAGGAAGTCTGGCCCCTAAGTGGTGGTTCACGACGTCTGAGGTAGCACTTCTGCAGCTGGAGCCTGTTGCATCCTGTGGCCTGGGGTGTCCACATGTTACACCGGGGGTGTACAAGGGTTTCATTTTCAGAAATGCTAAAAGGATGAAAGCCTTTTCCTTTTTCTTTAGTCGTCGACTTCCAGGGTACTCTTTAAACCTTAATGAATTCTTGCTATGTAATAAGTGCTTAATAGACAATTCTATAAAGGAAGTAAGGAGAAGAGGGAGGATAGGAGGGAGAGTAGATGTGACCATCCAAATCAACTGCTTTTGAACCTGGCTGAGCTTTCAAACCCTGGAGTTTCACAAAGACAGGCAGGGTGGGGGGTCACCCTTAAAGCGATTGAATCAGAAACATCAGGGATGGGGCCAGGGAATGCTTACAGTTGGAGCCCCGAGGATCCCCTCGTGCAGCCGGATTTGAGAGCCACCGTGGAGGGTGTGCTGTACTGCCCTTCTACCTCCCTACCTTAGCCCTGATTGGAGTCTTACCTTCTCTAAGACTCCTGCCTCCAGCACCTGCTAGATCTTCCTGCCCTTGGTCATCTTTCTCCAAGATCCATCCTCCACATCAGCCATCAGTAACTTATCAAACACACAGGTCCAGGAAACATGAATAGCCTTTCACCAGTAGAACACACTGTGAGCCGTTCGGTGTGACACTCGGGATGTTCCCTGAACCCACGGCCTCTTTAGGCTCCTTTCTGGACATGTCCTGCTTCCATCTCTATGTTCCAGCCACACCAAACTGTTTGCTGGCAGTTTCTTACAGAAGCTGTTCCTCAGAGTTGATACTTTCCCTTCGAGCCCCCTCTCCACTTCCCACTTCCTGTTTGCTGGGGCAATGCCTGCTTCCCAGTCATCACGATCATTACCTCTTTTCAAGAATTTCCTCTCACCTCCTGCAAATCATTTATGCACTCCCCCATGCAATATTCTGGAGTATATTATCATTGCATTATAGTGTCACTGGACCCCAAGGCAAGGACTTTGTCTTATTTACCAATGTTTCCCCAACATCTAGAACAGTGCCTAGCACATAGCGGATGCTCAATGGATGTTTCACAAATGCATGACTTTATTTGGCTTTTCTTTTCCCCCCAGGTTGACCTATCCAGTTTTTAGTTGGAGCAGTAGGTTACTTAATGTCAAAGAAATATGGAAAAGGAAAAGTGTCTCATACCTTCTTCTGCCAAGTTCTCTTCTAGTCCTTGTCTTTTTACCTAAATCCATCCTTTCATGCACATATCACAGACATGCACCTCTCTGTAACTTAGGGATTTTACTAGCATCATCTCCCTGTGATATCTTGATGCCATCCTAGATTCCATCCTGCATTCTTGTCTTGGGAATAAAGATGATGCTAAAGGCCGTTGTATATTTGTGTCCTCACCTAAAACAAAAACAAAAACAGCCCCACAGCTGCAATGGCAAAGTTTATTTCGCCATGCCCCAGGAGCACTGCAATTTGCTATAATCGCACCACACATGGTGTGGTCTGCTGGCTGTCACCTCATCCCACCATAGACATAAATCCGGTGACATCAGTTAATCATGCCAGAACTTCAGTAACATGTGTAAACTTCAGTAACATGTGTAAATCATCCCCAAATTAGACCTGAGTAGGTTATCTTGCTTGGTAAGGCTTTTGTGACACAGAATTCCCCCTCTACCACCCTGTGACTTCCATCAGACCAATATCACTCAGGTGGAGAGTGAGATGGAGGTATGAGCTGTCAGTTACTAACCCTGGTGTTTTCTGCCAGGGGCTCAGGAATCCATGGGAGGGAAACATATATCCTGACCTATGGGAGTCCTAGGATGCCCTTGGTATAACCTTCAAAGCTGCAATCCTGGCTTTGTTCAGTTTCTGACAGTAAAGGGAGAGTATTTGTTTGCACAGAGAAAGTGCACCTGTGACATTGGATTCCAGCTGAGGAAAGCAAAGTTTTCTT
>NW_011889236.1:676764-684630 GCF_000151845.1 Pteropus vampyrus
TGTGAAGTGGGCTCCTCTCTGAGTCCCTTACCTCCCCACTCCTCTTCCCAAACACACGCCCAGCCTATGGGCCGTCTTCAAAGTGCTGTCTCCAACACGTTCCTGTGATCCGCCCCCTCCCCTTCACCTTACCGCCTCAGCTGCAACCACCAGCATCTCTTTCCCTGACCACAGTAATGTCCCAGATGCTCTCCTTGCTTCTGCACTTGGCCCAGACCCACCAAAGTCTACTCATCACGGAGCAGCTAGATGGGTCTTATTAAAATGCCAGTTTATTCATGTTACTCTCCTCCCTGGAACCCATCCAAGGAAATGATGACAGCATCGGCAAGCCAGTGTAACCCGAGAGCCCTCCAAGACCAACAGCTCAGGAATCCACTGGTGGGAAACATATATCCTGACCTATAAAAGTCCTAGGGTGTCAGTGTCCTTGGTATAACCTTCAAGGCTGCACCCTCCCCCCCAGCACGTGCGCGCGCGTGCGCGCGCGCACACACACACACACACACAATCATTTATTTGTAGCCTTATTACAAATACACCATCAACAACTTAACCAAACCCAAGTGAATCTGGACAGCACCCAAGAGCTTCTGTCCCTTCTTAATGAACACAGTGGGTTAGAGAACTAGTGTCCCACTCAGTTGAATCAAGTTCTTGCTCACAGGGCACTGTCTGGACATTAAATATGGGTTCCCTGTTGGTTCTGAATGATGCAGGGACCAGAAAACTGGCTCATTGGTGGTGCATTACTTTCCTACAGCTGTCATAACCAATCGTTGCAAACTGGGTGTCTTAAAATGAGAGAAATTTATTCTCTCACAGTTCTAGAGGCCAGAAGTCCAAAGTCAAGGTAATGGTAGGGCTGGTTCCTTCTGGAAGCTCCAAGGGAGAATCCCTTCTATGTCTCTCTCCTCGCTTCTGGTGGTTGCCGGTAATTCTTGGCGATCTTTGGCATTTGTTGGCTTGTGGTCGCGTAACACCAGTCTCTCCCTCGGTCTCCTCACTGCCTTCTTCTCTCCGTGTCTCAGTTCTCCCTCTGCCTTCTTCTCATAAGGATACCTGTCACCTGGATTGGTCCAACCCTACACCAGAATGCTCTCAGCTCAAAATCCTTGTCTTAGTTGTATCTGCAAAGACCCTTATTCTTCTGAATAAGGTCACAGGTTCCAGGTGGATGAATCTTTTGGTGGCCTACCACTCGACCCACTACAGATGGCAACTCCCTTGAGGAAGTGTGGGGTTGAGAGGAACTTTCTGGAAACACCATATGTAGATACCTCTGGAAGAAAGGGCTGATAGCGGCTCATTTTTTTCCAGGAAAATGGGATATAATCAGAACTTGCACATTTTGAGGGCTTATACAGGGGTCTACCTGACTCTAAAGAGAATCAGAAAATAAAGGACAGTTCTGGGTCCACCTGCAGCCGCACCTGGGCTAATTCTGACCCAATTCTGGATGAGCTAGAGCAGGACCGGATGGCTCAAGCTCAGCAAAAAGCAACAGTGAAATCCTCCCTGGAGGAGGAATCATTTCTCTAAATGAGGTTCAAAGATGGCCCTCGGGGTCACTTCAGACTTTGCCAGGAGCCCCCTTTACAGCTATTCCAATTTGACGCAGCAACAGCCAGCCCCCACTCCAGACAGTACTCCCCAAAATGTCCCCCAAATGTCACAAAGTCATGGAGGCCCTAGACGCATGCCAGGTCTAGAGGCTGGTTCCAGAATCCGACTACTGTGGAGGCAGAGACCTACTGGGAAGCACATGGTCAGCATGGGAGCTAATCCACGCGCTTGTACTTTTCATTTCTGTCACTTTAGAACAATACCTTCCAACAACAATAACAACACCAACAACAAAACAAAAACAAAAAACAATGTGAGCCATGGGTGTAATGTAAAATTTCCCAGTAGGCACATTTAAAAAAACCTAAAAGGAACAGGAAATGTTCATTTCAATAATATATTTACTTAATGCAGTATATCCAAAACATTTGCATTTTAACATGTAATTAATCTAAAAATATCAAGATCTTTTACACTCTTGTTTTATACTCAGAATTTGAAATACAGTGTGCATTTTCCACTTACAGCACATTTCAGTCTAGACTAACTACATTTCAATGGCTCACTAGCCAAATTTCAATTTCCTTAGTCGTGCAATAGGAATGGATACCTGTTCTATATTGCTGTGAGGACAAAATGAGTTTATGTTTGAGAACTCCTGGAACATTGTAGAGGATTAATAATTGTCAAGCTTTCCTCACCTCCCTATTATTCATCCATTTTGAGTGTACTGGACAGGAGTTAATGTTTCCCTCAAAATATAAATGAGCTTTTGAAAGGTAATAGATATTAGCTTGTCCATTAATTATGCTATTTTGTTATTTTTCTCCAGCTGTTATTTTTTATCTTATACCTAAATTACCCAAGATTACTGTCTCTGCTGGATTGAAGTGCATACCCTCCAGAAAAAAAAAAATTAGTTAAATTCCTAACCTTCAGTATCTATGAATATGACTTTATTTGGAAATGAGAACTATGCATATGTAAATAAGTCAAGTCGAGGTCATACTGGATTAGGGTGGCCTAATCCAATGACGGTTGTCCTTGTAAGAAGAAGGAAATTTGGACACAGAGACCAGACACAGGGAGAAGACCATGAGACAACAGAGGCAGAGACGAGAGTCATGTGTCTACAAGCCAAGGATGGTTGGCAGCCACCAGAAAGATCCCCTCATAGAGCCTTCAGAGAGAGCATGGCTCCTCCCACATCTTGATTTCAGAGTTCTAGTGTCCAAAACAGTCAGAAAATTAATATCTGTTGTGGAAGCTACCCAGTTTGTAGTAATTTGTTACAGCAGCCCAAGGAAGTTAATAAATACATTCTCAATTAACTGTTTCCACTTCCTCTCCCTCCCGTTCATTCCTCAGCCCACTGCACTTGAACCTTGGCCTCTATCACTCATTAATATTGTGCCACTGGAGCTCACCCTGACCTTTACATTCCCAGATGCAACAGCCTGAAAACCTACTGCCCTGAGGAGCTCTGCCCCTGGCCTCGATATTGGAGATGCAGGACTAGGGAAGCTGGTCAGTCTCCAAGATTCTGAGCTCCATGTGGCCTCCTGGGATGGGGTGCATCTCTAGAACTCAGTGTCTTCATCTACATAAGCCAAAGCTTTCTTCTGGAAGCATACCAGAGGAACTGGCCTGACCAGGGAAATCCCCAAAGACGTGAGGGATGATTTTGCAGTCAAGCTGAGACTTGAAGGATGACCAAGTGTTTTGTTCATTCAAGAACAGGAGAAAGGATAAGGGAACAGTGCTTTTTGTGTGTGTTTGCAGGGAAGAAAACAAGGGATATTTAGGAAATAAGGAATATTCACAAGGAGCAGCACAGGTAAGTTTGGTGGTGGGAGGAGTTTAGATACAGTAAGGTCACATCCTAGAAAGTCTGGGACATGGCATTACCTACAGGTTATGTCATACCTAGTGACTGGTAAGATTTACTAGGAATTCACCAGTGGGAACTTGCGCTTCATTCAAAAACACAAGACCCCATACTGTAATATGCTCAATTCTCCTTCAGGACGAAGTTTGGTAGAGCTTCTAGACAGAGCCCTTTGCCTAGTGATCTGTTGCTACCTTTTCTCCTTCTGTTGTTTCTATGGCACCCTGGAGTAAAGTGTAGGCTTTGGTGACCTTTCTGTTTTCTGTTTGACTATAGCACAAATACCATTACATCCCTAAGACTGTAAATGAAAGAAATAAGAATCACACCTACACTCCCACGGTACCCAAAATTAAACTGTTTAAGCCCTTGCCCATCTAGGAAGAATTTGTTCATACTTATTATTGTATTGTAGATATGATCTGATAGCATACTTTCTTCCACTTAGTGTTATGTCAAAACCTTGTTTCCCCCATGTTGCTAGTCTTTATCATCTTTAATTCAGTGACTATATAATATTCCATCAAGTTGATAGATCCTAATTTGCTTACCCGTTCCCCTATTATTGGGCACTGTTACTCTAATACAGATAACACTATTATCTCTATAACCAGTGGATCAAAAGCTGACAAAGCAGATACAGTCCTAGTCAGCCATGAATTATGCATAGGGTCAGGTTGCAAGCAATTTTTTCTGTTTAACTTACGGGCAGCAAATAGAAGGCCAGTGGGTCCTGGAAGGGTGCAGATGGGGTGGGAAGAAGCTGAAGGACATGGTGAATGAGAGGAGATTTTTCAAAGATAAGTACTGGGATTTGATGAGATTGGGAAGTATATTAGTTTCCTGTGCCTTCTGTAAAAAAATTACCCCAAACATGGTAGCTTAAACATAGTAGAAATTTATTCTCTCCCAGTTTTGGAGCCCAGAAGTCCAAAATCAAGGTATTGGCAGGATTGGTTCTTCCCGGAGGCTCCGAAGAGAATGTGCTCCAGGCCCCTTTCTGAGCTGCTGGCGGCTGCCCGCAGGCCTTGGCAGTCCTTGGCAGTCCTTGGCTTGCAGCCGCCTCACTCCAGCACCTGCCTCCACCCTCACCTGGCCATCTCTGTGTGTCTTCTGCTCCTCTCTTCTTTTATAAGGACGCTTGTCATTGGTTTTAGGGCCCACGCTAATCCAGTATGATCTCGTCTTGAAATTCTTAACGTAATAACATCTGCAAAGACTATTTCCAAAGAAAGAACACACACAGCCCAGCTTCTTGGTGGAAATATCTTTTAGAGATCTCCATTCAACCCACTATAGGAAGAGAATGAATTTAAATTCATAAACGCAGTTATTAATTTCAGGTCACCCTATAATCACCCTGTAGTCTCTTGTCTGATTCAGCAATATGTTAGGAATATCTTTTCATTTCAGTGTACTGACTAGAGACCTCCTGTGTTCATTTTTATTGACTGCTGAGTACTGCATAGCATGCAGTTCACTATATGTACACTTAACACGCTTTCCGTAATCATGTGAATTAATAATGTTTCATCATTATAAATAATGGTGAAGATGAACACCCTCGTGCATACATTACTGCCATGGAACCAGTTTGCCCAAAATAGCTAATCAGTCATCTTAATTAATCAAATGTCTTTTCTCTACAGATGTAAAATACACACACACACACACACACACACACACACACACATGTATATGTGTGTATACATGTGTGTGTGCATATATATAATTATTTTAAGTCGGTAGAGAAAAAATGTTTGATTAATGTACGTATACCTATGTATTATATGTGTGAGTGTGTACACTAACATTTATTGAACATTTAGTAAATGTTAGATGTCAGGCCCTATGGCAGCATTTTTATACATTGTTTCATTTAAATATAACAAAAACATCTGAGGTAGTTACTATTGTTATCCTATCTTTTATCCACTACCCAGGAGATTAACGCTTTCCAGAAAGGCTAAGGAACTTGCCTATGGTTCCATAGCTAGAATAGGCAGAGCTGGGATTTCAACCTATTTCCAGCCATTTAACCGCTAACCTCTACTGTTGCCTTTTACATTTAATTAATATATTTATGTATAAATTTATACATATATAAATAAATTAATTATATTTAATTAATTTATTTATACATATATACATACATAGAGAGAGAGAGAGGGAGGGAAGGAGGGAGGAGGAAGCGGATATTCTGTTTATTATTTCTGGACTCTGTTGTGTTGTCTACTCTGCCTGTTCTACAGCATCACGACATGGTTTTAACTTTGTGCTTTAATAACACGTTACTAATATCCGATCGATCTATTCCCCTCTCTTTTTCAAAACCTTCCTGGATATTCTCACCTATTTATTTTTCCAGATAAGTAGTAAGAGAATTTTGTTAAGTTACAGTATAAACCTTATTGGATTTACATGGTACCCGTGTTGAATTTATATGTTAATTTGGAAGAATCAATACCTTTACAATATTGAATTGCTTATCTAACATTATAAAATCTTTTATATTTCTCGATCGAATTTCATAGCTTTATTCATGCATATACGTCACATTTCTAGTTAAGCTTGTTTCTAGATTTTTTTTTTCCTGGTAACTTCTATGTACAGGATTTTTCTTGTATTACATTTCAAACTGATTATTACTTCTATTGTATTTTGTTTGTTGTACATCATGAACCAATTGGCTTTCTAAATTCATTTATTTAAATTAGTTTCGAGTATACAGTACATTGGTTAGACATCTATAATGTTCATAAAACGATCCTCCCAATTGCTCCCTCCCTTCCCTGGCCCTCCACCTAGCCATCATATTAATGCTAACTGCATCCCCTCTGCCATGCTCCCCATCCCTGTGACCATCTAGCAACTACTAATTTGTACTTCTTTAACCTTTCACCCCATTCTCCCATCCCCCCTCCCTCTGTCTGTCACCAAATTGTCCACTATATTTGTGAGTCTGTTTTTGATTAGTTTGTTCTTTTTGTTCCTTAGATTCCGCATATAAGTGAAATCACATGGTATTTACCTTTCTCTGTCTGACTTATTTCACTCAGCGTAATAACCTCTAGGTCCATCCATGTCATTGCAAATGGTAGGATTTCATTTTTTTAATGGCTGAGTAATATTCCATTGTATATATGAACCATAATTTCTTTATCCAATTGTCTGTTGCTGGGCATTTAGGTAGCTTCCATATCTTGGCTATTATAAATTGTGCTGCCATGAATATTGGAGTGCATAGATCTTTACAAATTATTGTTATGCTTTTCTTTGGATAAATATCCAAAGTGCAATTGCTGGGTCAAAAGGTATATCCATTTTTAATTTGTGGGAAAACCTCCATACTGTTTCCCATAGTGACTGTACCAATTTGCAATCCCATCAACAATGTATGAGGGTTCCCTTTTCTCCACATCCTCGCCAATACTTGTTGTTTTTTGATTTATTGACGATAGCCATTCTGATAGGTGGTTTTAATTTGCATTGTGGTTTTAATTTGCATTTCTCTGATGATTAGCAACCTTGAGCATCTTTTCGTATGTCTATTAGCCACCTGTATTTCCTCTTTGGAGAAGTAGCTGTTCAGGTCTTCTGCCCATTTTTTAATTAGATTGTTTGTTTTTTGTTGTTAAGTTGAATGAGTTCTTTATATATTTTGGATATTAACCCCTTATCAGATGTATCATTAGTGAATATCTTCTCTCAAACAGTTGGTTGTCTTTTTGTTTTGTTGATGGCTTTTTTTATATTAATTTTGTAACTAGCCACCTTTTCTTTTTTTTTTGCTAATATGTTTTCAGCTGATTCGCCAAGGCTGACTTGAAAATAATAATCATTTTTACCTCCATTTTAACAACAGACAAACCTTTTATTTCAACCTCTTATTTAATTTCTTTGGAATTATGTCTGGAATACAGGACATTCTTGCCTCATTCTGAATCTAATGAAAAACTTTGGATTCTTTCAACATTAAACATGAAGCAAGATTTGGATTTAAGATACCCTTCTCTTTTATCATCTTAAAAAATAATAGCCATTTATTTCCACTTCACCAAGCCTTTATCAGGACTGGATGTCGAATTTCTTTAAAAGCCTAATAGGTAGCTATTTGACATTCATGCAACAAGTATTTATGGAGCAATGCCTAGCAGTGCTGGAGGCAGTCAACAAAGTCTTTACTATCATGGAGAGGGATGTTGCTGGGCTGGAGGGGAAGCGAAATTTCAAAGGATGTAGTCCTAGAAGGCTACTCTGAGGAAGTGCCATTTAGGCAGAAATCTGAATTCAGTGTAGGGTGAGCTGTGTGACATCCAGGGAAAGCTATCGAACTGTGGTTTCAGAAATGATCAGGGGATCTTCTCTGACCTCTTACTATTATAAAATGAATGAAGGCACATTTCCTAATA
>NW_011889236.1:685825-688124 GCF_000151845.1 Pteropus vampyrus
AGCATTTTTATGTGTTATATTTTCTTTAGTGAAGTATTTGTTCAAGTCTCTTCCCCATTTAAAAAAATTGGATTATGTTTGTATAATTATGTTTCAAGAGCTCTTTATAGATTCCGGATACAAGTCCTTTATCAGATATGTGCTTTTCACATATTTTGTCCCTGGACGCAACATCTCATTATTTCTTTGATAGCGTCTTTTGAACAGTAGAAGTTTTTAATTTTGATAAGCTCCAACTAATCAAATATTTTTTGTTTTGTAGCTTTTTGTGTCATATCTAAAAAAATGTTAGTCTAACCCAAGGTCACAAAATGTTTTTTCTATGTTTTGTTTTAGGTTTATTCTTGTATATAGTGTGAGGTATGGTGGATCAAGGTTCATTTTTACATATGGATATCTATTCCAGAACCACTTATTAAAAATTCTACTTACTCTTGTAATATATTTTTTTTTCTTAAGTTTTTGGTAGAATTCCTCAGTGAAACCATTTGGGTCTGGATTTTTCTTGGTGGAAAGGTCTTTAAATTACAAATTCAACTTATTTAATAGACATGGGAATAATTTGGTCATCTAAGTCATAAGTGAGTTTTTGTAGTTTCTGTCTTTCAAACAATTTATTTAATCTATATTATCAAATATATTGGCATAGAGCTGTTCATAGCATTCCCTTTTTTTCGCTTTTAAGGTCTCAAATATCTATCATGATGTCTCCTCTCTCACTCTTGATATTAATGATTTGTATCTTTTTTTCTTTTCTTTCATGACCATTCTGGCTAGACTGTCAATTTTATTGATTTTTTTTTAAGAATCAGCTTTTGATTTCATCATTTTATTGGTTTTATGTTTTCAATTTCACTGCTTTCTACTCTTTATTATTTCCTCCCTTCTGTTTCCTTTATACTTAATTTGTTCTTTCTTTTTTTTTTTCCAGTTTCTTAATGTGAAACCTAAAGTATTGACATGAGAACTTTCTTATTTTCTAGTACAGGCATTTTAATGCTGTTGCTGTCTCCTACTATTCCACATAATTGAACATACTATGTTTTCATTTTCAATCAATTCGATATACTTTAGTTTCCTTAGTGATATATTCTTTACTCCATGGATTCTTTATAAGTGCTTTGTGTGATTTACAAATATTGGGAGACTTTCAGGTATATCTTCCTGTTATTGATTTTAGTTTAAATCTTTTATGATCAGAGAACACACATTTTCTATGATGGCAGTTCTTTTATATTTGCTGAGTTTTGTTTTATAGCTCAGTATATGTTCTATTGCGGTGAATGTGTCAGGTGCACATGAAAATAATATATTTTATTAGGTGTAGTACGCTATAAATGCTAATTACATCAAGGTGGTTTATAGTTTTGTTCAGTTCTTATTCTCTAGTCTTAATGATTTTCTATCTACTGTTCTGTCAAGAACTAGTAGAGGAATATCGAAGTTTCCAACTACAGTTGTAGATTTGTATATTTCTCTTTTTAGTTCTATGAACTTGTTTTATGTGTTTTTGTGTTGGGTGTATTTTTTTGTTTGTTTGGTTTATGTAGCTCTCTTGTTAGGTGCCTTTTAATATGTTTTTACATTCTATTTTTATTGATCTCATTAGCTGTTGGTTTATCTATTCTATTATTGTTTTTCTCCAACAAATTAAATCTTAAAGATATCTTTCTAATTTACTTTTTGTTACTTTTTACCTTATTAATTACTCCTTCTTACCTCCCATATTCATGTTGTAGGTTTTTCTTTTTTAATCAAATGCCTTCAATAACTTAATTTCACTATTTTTGTATGTAATGAAACAATGAAATATGCAGTTTGGGCAGCATTCCCTAAGTTTTTATATGAAGCATAATAGTTATCACTGTTTTCTAAAATACCTGGAACAAACTGTGGTTTTGATTTCTTTTTTCAATTTAACTTGTGATTAGATTTTTAAATTTTCCAAATGGTTTGGGTTTTTGTTTCTTTGTTCCTATTTGTGTGATGTCTTTCTAAATTTATTGAGTTGCTGGAAACTATATTCTGCTCTGTTTTTTAGAATTAAGTTTTCTTTTAATCCAAGTAGGTGGTGTAAAAGTAGTCATAGACAGTAGTAACAAATGTGAGTGGCCATATTCCAATAAAACTTTAGTTACAAAAACAGAGGGAAGGCTGTGTTTGGGCCATGGACTGTGCCAAGCCTTGCCCTGACAGGAATAATAATACACTAACTTGCATTATCTTAGTTTTCTTGTATTTCCTTTAACATTTTCTTCTGAATCTCAGGAAACAATATGGTCACAAATTACTTGAGGCT
>NW_011889236.1:688174-698662 GCF_000151845.1 Pteropus vampyrus
CTGTTTTCTAAAATACCTGGAACAAACTGTGGTTTTGATTTCTTTTTTCAATTTAACTTGTGATTAGATTTTTAAATTTTCCAAATGGTTTGGGTTTTTGTTTCTTTGTTCCTATTTGTGTGATGTCTTTCTAAATTTATTGAGTTGCTGGAAACTATATTCTGCTCTGTTTTTTAGAATTAAGTTTTCTTTTAATCCAAGTAGGTGGTGTAAAAGTAGTCATAGACAGTAGTAACAAATGTGAGTGGCCATATTCCAATAAAACTTTAGTTACAAAAACAGAGGGAAGGCTGTGTTTGGGCCATGGACTGTGCCAAGCCTTGCCCTGACAGGAATAATAATACACTAACTTGCATTATCTTAGTTTTCTTGTATTTCCTTTAACATTTTCTTCTGAATCTCAGGAAACAATATGGTCACAAATTACTTGAGGCTGCTTCTCTTTTCAAATATTTTGCCTTTCAACAACCTATTGGTGCTTTTATTGCACAATAATTATTAATTCAACAATTTGCATAAGTACTACATTCAATTTACTACATTTTTTGTGGTTATTTATTTATTTATTTATTTATTGCATTATAACAACTCCATTTTAGAACAACAGCAACGTAGATTTAATGAATCTATCAGTTATCATTTTTTTCTCTATAATTTCATTATTGTGTTTCAAGATAAATTGGTCTATTATCAGATTTAACGCTCTGGTCACCCATGAATAGGCAGCATATAATTTTCTCTTTAAAAAATTCAGGCCGGGTTTAACAAAAGAGTTATCTGTCCTATCTAAAGTAGAAGTTACTTTTTCTGGAGAGACCATTCTTGATATGCATTCCAGATTCTCTAAATGTAATTCTTAATTTTGTTCCCAGAAGACTTGTTAGTTTTTTCCTTTAGTTTATCAAGAAAATATCTTACATGATAACCGAACTTCTTCAAACAAAATACATTGGTATGTTTCACTGAATTAAAAGTTAGCCTTTGTCACCTTTATGTACTCATATACAGTGGGATCCACGCTGGAAATTCTGTCCTGTTCCACTGAATTATTTTCTGTTTCTGGGGCAATAATATACTATTTTATTTATGGTGACTCTATTATAAGTTTTAGAAAAGGAAATGGTGGTTCCTTTTTCTTTGTCTAGTTGTTTTTGTTGTTGGTGGTGGTTTGTTTTTTGTTTTTTTTTGTTTTGTTTTTTAGATTGATACCATGCAGTATTTGTCTTTTTCGTCTGGCTTATTTCACTTAGCATAATTTTTAATTGTTTTTGTTGTTGAATTGTATGAGTGCTTTATATATTTTGGATAATAATCCCTTGTCAGAAATATCACTTGCAAATATCTTTTCCCATTTGGTTGGTTGCCTTTTTGTTTTGTCCATGGATTCCTTTGCTGTGCAAAGCTTTTTAGTTTGATGTAGACTCATATGTTTATTTTTGTTTTTGTTTTCTTGCTGTTGGAGTCAAATTCACAAAAACATCACTAAGAATGATGTCAAGAGGCTTAATGCCTATATTTTCTTTCATGTATTTTATTGCACTCACGCCCTTAATCCACATTGAGGTTATTTTTGTGTGTGATGTAAGATTGTGGTCTAGTTTTATTCTTTTGCAAGTGGCTGTCCTGTTTTCCCAACACAATTTATTGAAGAGACGTTCCTTTTTCTATTGTATGTTCTTGGCTCCTTTATCATAAATTAGTTGTGTATGTATATATGTGTGTGTGTGTGTGTGTGTGTGTGTGTGTGTGTGTGTGTGTGTGTGTTTATTTCTGAGCTGTCAGTTCTGTTCCATTTGTCTGTGTGTCTGTTTTTCTGCAAATATACTGTTTTGATTGCTATAGCTTTGTAGAATCATTTGGAATCAGGGAGTGTGATATCTCTAGCTTTGTTCCTCTTTCTCAGGACTGCTTTGGCTATTTAAGGTCTTTTGTGATTCCACACAAATTTTAGGATTTTTTGTCCTATTTCTGTAAAAAATGTCACTGGGATTTTGATAAGGATTGCACTGAATCTAGATTCCTTTAGGCAATATGGATGTTTTAACAATGTTAATTGTTCCAAACCATAAGCATGAAATATCTTTCCATCTTTCCATTTCTTTGTGTCTTCAGGTTCTTTCGAACAATGTCTTGGAGTTTTCAGCATACAGGTCTTTCACCTCCTTTATTGTTTATTCCTAGATATTCTTTTTCTTTATTTCCTTTTCTGACAGTCTGTTGTTAGTGTATAGAAACACAATAGATGTTTGTATATTGATTTAGTATAATCAATACTGTATTCACTTATTATTTCTAATAGTTTTTTGGTGGAATCTTCAGGATTTTGTATATATAAAATCATGTCATCTGCAAATAGTAGCAGTATTACTTCTTCCTTTCTAATTTGGGTGTCTTTTATTTCTTTTTTTCGTAATGACTTCCAATATTTTGTTGAATAAAAGTGTTAAGAGTGGGCATCCTTGTCTTGCTTCTGATCTTGGAGGAAAAGCTTTCAGTTTTCCATTGTTGAGTATGATGGGAGGTGTGGGTTTGTCATATAGGATCTTTATTATGTTGAGGTACTTTCCTTCTATACCTATTTTATTGAGAGCTTTTATCATAAATGGATGTGTTATCAATTTTAATATCTCTTCTTTCAGTTCTAATTTTATTTGAGTCTCATCTCTCTTTTTATTAGTTTGTCTAGCTAAAAGTTCCTCAAGTTTGTTTATCTTTTCAAAAAGAAAATTGCTCTTAGTTTCACTGATTTTTTTCTATTGTCTTTCAAGTCTCAATTTATTGGTTTCTTAGTCATGTAGTCCATATAAACTTTAAAATAATTTGGTAGTTAATTTTATGAGTTTAAGTCATATGAGTCTGAATGAAATTGTGTTCCATTAACATATTTTTTTGGTAAGACTAACATAGTACTATATTAAGTTTTCTCATTCTATGTATGGTATCTCTTTCTATTTTTTTCAGGACATGTTCTTATGTCTTCAATAAATTATATTGTTTATTTACTTTTTCAAAGCATAAGTCCAGAACCATTCTTGTCAAATGTATTCTTACTTGTCTCATAGTATTTGTCTCTTTTATGAATAGGATTTTTTTTTATTGATTTTTATGTATTTAGATCAGTTCTAGCCAACTTAGCAACTCCTATGTAAATTCCAATAGTTTTGAAAATAGTCTCTCAAGTTTTCTAAGTTTACTGTCACATTATCTGCAAATAGATTCAATTTGGTTTTTTTTTTCAGTATTTTTCCTATTTTATTCCTTGACTAAATGCATTGCTTAAATAATCCAGCAAAACAATATTAAATAGAAATGGAAATGGTGAGCATGCCTGTCTTCTTCTTGATTTTAAAGGAAATGACTTCAGTACTTTACCCTTTAATATGAGGTTTACTGAGGTTTTTAAAGAGCGCTTATTATATTTAAGTAGTGTGCATCGGTTCCTATTTTAGTTAAAGTTTTCATTAGGATGTCTACTGGCTTTTGTCAAATGTATCTTAGCATATATACCAATGACAACTTGCTCTGTGACAAGTGCCAGAAAGTCTTAACTCAAATTTGCTTAAGCAAAAAGTGAATGCATTGGCTTTTATAACTGAAAATGCTCAGGATAAATGTGATATGAGGCTCACTTGATATAAGAGCTCAAACTGTGTCACCAAGATCTGGTGTCTTTTATAGAATCTCCCACTGTGGCCACCTGAAAGGCTGTAGCAACTCTAAAACTCGTACATTGGCTTCAAATCCAGTGATGGTAAAAATGATAGGTATTCTAAGGATTCCAGAAGATATCTTATTTCATCTCGCTGGCTTTGGGAGAGCCATAGACTTGCCCCTGAATCAGAGAATCACTATAACCAGGGTCATGTAATGTGCCGATTGGCTCAGATGTAGAGCACAAGCTTCATTCACCCCTGAACTGGGGAAAGTCTCATCCAATACTATTCTCTGAGAGGAGAGAAGCAGGTGCATCCCCAGAGGAAAGCTTTGGTTTCAGTTACCAGAATAAGAGAAAACAATACCGGTGGCACAGTAACAGATGTCTCTTCTGCATCTATTGATTCAACTATATTGCTTTTTCCATTAATTTCTGGTTATAATACATTGTCTTAATATATTCGCTGGTGATGAATCATCCTTGGGATAATCTTTGCTTAATCATAGTTTATCCTTTTGATGTACTGATTGATTCTACTTGTTAAAAATTTTCCACCTGTATTCATAAGCAAATTGATCATTGGTTTTATTTTTTGCATCAGTTTTACCCTTTTGGCATTAAGATAGTATTTGATACAAAATATGAATGGGAAAAGGTTATTTTTGTTTTAACATGGACCAAAATAATTCAACTATCATTAGAATTATCTTTTATTAAATGCTGAATTAAAAAAAAGAATTAGCTGGGAAAAGGATCCAGACCTGATAGCATTTTTATAACAGATGTTTAAGTAAATTTCTTAAACTCCTTCATGGTTTTCTACTCCTTGATTGCATTTAATTTTTTTTCTTAGAAATATCATCACTCTCTAGATTTTAAAATATAGTGTTTTAGAGTTATACATAATAATCTCTTTAAAATTATATATGCATTAAACCTCTTTCCTATTTATAGTTATATCATGTTTCTTTTTTCTAGTATTTTGTATTATACTTACTTTACCTTTATCTGCTTCACCAAATGTGCATATTTATTTCATTTATTTTATTTTGTTACTTATTACTAGTTTGTAAAGTTAAAATTCTTGGGCCTTTTTACACTGAAAATAGCATTAGCTGCTGCTACATGTTTTGTTATGAAATAGGCTCTGTCTTTTTCTTTATTCATTATTTTCTAGACAGTTTATAATTTTCATTTGAAACTCCTATTTGATCTAAGGTCTGAGCATTTAAGATAAAGTGTCTTCACTTCTAAGAAACTAAGATTTTCATTTTAATTGGATAAAATTATGTTTAGAAATGTTAAAAAATTGCTCTTCTGCTAGAATTAAATAATAAAATAAATAGAATTAAATAAATAAATAAATAAATAATAAAAATGAAATTATTTTATTTTCGTAACATAATAAAATTATATATAAGTACTTGGCTAAAAGAAAATCAAAATAAATAAATAAATCATATATAAAATATTATAGATATATATATATATATAAACCAAAGACATAGGAAAGAATTCACATTCAAAGGATTTCAAGTTCTGTAAGTGCAGAAGTATGCCACATGATACATTATGTTTGCATGTGTGTATACATATATATACATATATATTTTATTTATATAGATATGTCAAATTCTGAAGAAATATATTAAAATCTAATGCTTCAGTTGTGTTTAGCACATTCTGTTTAAGTTTTCATAAATTTTATGTTTGACTTCTGTGTTATTTGTAACTGTTACACCTTATATTTTTCAAGGTGCCAAATGCAAATGATTTTTCAAGCCATTATATTTGAAGTTTTTGTGTCACTCACAATTTTTCAAACGAATAAAATGCTAGGTCTAGAAAATTTCTTACGTGTGATTTAGAATAGCGTCCTGGTTTTATTAACAGAGAAATCAAGGTCAAAAAAGGAGAGGGGTCTTGTTCAAAGTCACAAAGTGAATTTGGTGACTCTGGGCTCTTTATACCATACCACATCCTCCAAGTGTTCTGTAATCGAATTACTTCTATATGAAAGTACAAAAATAGATGACTTGATATAAGTGAAAAATGGAAATAATGATATATATATATATATATTCATACACACACACACATACAGTTCCTAGTCTAAGATGGATGAGCATATGGATGGTGTGTGGGTGTGAGATCTTCTTTACTCAGTCATTCAGGTTCTTTTTATTTGGTGTCTCCATCATTTCCTTGGGCCTTCAAATCATCTGTAGGACCTGGCTGGAATACAGGGGACAAAGGAAGGAATGGATCCACATGGGTTTCTATGAGCCAGGCATAGGAGTGACACACGTCAGTACCACCCACTTTCCACTGCCAGCACTCAGGCATACCCTACAGCTCAGTTTGTAGTTTTGTCTAGCGATGTGTCCAGGAAAATGGTGAAGTTTGGTGAACATCACACTTGCCTCTACCACATCTCGTCCTCAGGTGGCAAACAGCATTGAATTTGGATGTTACAGAGAAGCTGGGCCCAACCCAGGGCTCTTCCTGTTGCTCTGGGGGATCAGGATAAGGTTCCACATTGTGTTTGAAGAACTTTTTTTTTTTTTTTTGGAAGCTGGGGCAAAAGCTCAGAGGACCTAGAAGGGTAAGAAGGTGGATTCCTATATGAAGGAGACAAAAGAGCCTGGCACATCCCAAATGGATCAGGATGACTCCCTACACCACCACTTGTGAGAATACTTCACCCCTCCCAAACAGACTGGTTTGAATGTAGCCAGGCCAGACAGGTAAAGGTGAGAGAGTGAGGTGGGGACCAGTGTGAGTGTCTAGCTTCAGACACTTTTCTGTAGAATTTTGTTTATGGATCCAGCCACTGAATGGGGTATCTTGTCCCAAGGCATCATGGTGTTTTCATATTAAAGGGAGCAATTAAAGATTGAAAGTCTTCAGGGCAGAGAGGAATTAATCTCTCTAATATTAAATTTTAACCCTGAAGTTATTTTTTTAAAACTTCACAGTCGGAAAAACGTCATCCACAAACTATATCACCTATTGCTCACATGTTGCTAGTAAAAGTAACCATCTGTGAAGCACTTGAGAAAGGTCATTATCTGCGATACACTCATCAGTACAAGTCCAGCCTACAGGCTTAAAAGAAAAAAAAATAAAACACTTGTGCTAACAAAACTAATCAATATGATATCATTTAAAATTGTATAATAAATAAAACTGCTGAAATATCAAGAAATGGAGAATTTTTAGGTAAATGATGGTACTCGTCACGATGGAATATTAGAGTCACTAAAAATGTTTATTAAGAGGTTCAAGAATCAAGAGTACAGGGTTATGTAATAAAATAAGCCACAAAAACAGAATGAAAAATTGTATATCAAGAATGACTGAAGCAATGTAAAAATGAATAGGGAAAAAGAAAAAATGTAGAGGGAGATGTGTGAAAATATTTAGAGTACTGTTTTGAACAATAGGACCAAGGCTTTTTTCCCCTTCCTTTATGTATTCTTTAATTGTGTCATTGTTGGAGCTTTTGATTTTAGCTGTTTATACAGTCAAATGTTATTGCATTCCTTGTAATACCCACATCTTCATGCATGAATGCACATAAGCATATGCACATTAGAAGGACAGGTGCGCATGCGCACACACATAGTCCACAGTCCTCCCGAGAGAGCCAGGACCCAAAGCAGCATGAGTACCAGCAGATGTTCTTGCAAGCCCCACAAGTTCCTCAAGATTAAATTCTTTGTAACCCACACTGTGCATTATTATCTCGTTTGCTTTGTTGAAAACCAGAATGTTGAGTTCCCCTCTCTCTCTGTCTTTCTGGCAGCATGTCATCAGATATAGGTCATTGGGTCAGTCTCCATCCCATTCAGAACTGGCTTAATACTGTTACTGACTTTCCCCTTTTCCACTGCTCTATCTTCCATAAGCAAATAGGGCATCTTTCTGAGAATGAATATGTAAATTTCTGTGCATTTTTCACAGATACGTTGGTTGTGTGCTCGTCTCCAGCCTCTTGGGCCCAATTATCTGAAAATAGACCCTCATCTGTTTTAACCTAGGCTCGGTTGGTTGTGAATAATAGAAACCTTCTCTACCTGGCTTAATCAAGCGAGGAAGATTTGCTGGAAAGGTATGGGGATAACTCATAAATCTCAAGTCGGTGAAGCTTTGGGGAACCAAAACCCACAACAGAAACTGAGGCCGCAGCTGGCTCTGTCTCTATCCATCTTTCTCTCCCTCTCCCTTCACAGCCTCTCTGCTTTCTCTGCAAACCTGCTCCATTCTCTCTACTAATCACCGCCCTCTGTTCTCCACCCACTCCTTCACATTTGCCGTTCTAGCCCCTTACAATTCTTAGCTTGATTAGAACCGGAGGGACCCAGTTCCACATTCTCCACAGGATCTGATTTATCGGCCAGGTGTCTACCAACTGTGACCAGCGGGGTGGCTAGGAGGCTCTGGTTAGCAAAGATACCCCCACTGCCCAGGCAACCAAGAACAACGGTTATGAAATATTTTACATATGATCTTAAGAAGTGACGCTAAGACAGCTCCAATGGTTTCAGGCTCGTTCCAGTGATCTGCCTGCACTGTTTGGTGATCAAGATGACGGTGACAGTGATGATGCCCGGACTTTGAACATATTTTAGTTAAGCCCTTATAGCATGCGATCCTCATAAAACCACTAACCCTATTCCACAGGGTCGGATTCAGGGCTCGGAGAGAATGATGATGTGCCCAAGTTCATTCACATGCATCACCTATAGAGATGGTGTTTGAATCCGCTCTGACTTGGTCCAGTCTTCTTCCAGCACTGCCTTTGTGCTATTCTGTGTGTGTGTGTGTGTGTGTGTGTGTGTTTCCCTATCTGTAAAACAGTGGTTAAAAATAATACATGTATTTTCCTTAGAGGCTTGTAAATACAGTGAGGTAGATTAGGTAGAAACATTTTTTAAATTACAAAATACAATACAAATATTATTATCCCTTTATCCACTTACCTAGCTTCCTATCACCCATCAAGGTTTATATTAAGCAATGGCTTGATTTGGCAGGACTTTTTTTGCATGTTGTTTTGTTAGGAGGTACTCAGAAGGGATGGTAGGCAGAGTGTGCATGTATGTGGGGGTTGGGGGCAGAGGGACTAAATCAAAAAGCCTCTGTGATATTAAATTTGCAAAACATTAAGATGTTAATAACCCTGATAGATTTTTTAAAATAAAGGTTGGGGTTGGGTTTTTTTTTTTTTAACCATCTTGACATTTTTAATAATTCCAAATTGAAATCTGAATTATCAAAACTGCTTCTGCTCCTGTATTTCTGCCTTGATATAAAGTAGACCCACCATCCACAAGCCGGAAACCTGTAGGCGTCTTGACTCCACCCTTTTCCTCAAATCCCACACTCAACTGGCCACCAAATACCTATTCCCTCAGTATAGCCTCATCAGTGAAAAATCCAATCATTCTTTGCCCCAGCTACCGAAATAACCCCACATTGTTCTGTTGTCTTCTTTTAATTCATCCTCAAAGTTGCTGTTGACTTTCTAAGTTGCGCATGTGATCGTGCTGCTCTATCCGCTCAGACCCCCTCAGTATTTACCATTTTCTAAAGTCCAAGCAGGGCCCTTCCTTTCTCTTTTCGTGCCAGACACATCAGAGCGCCTAGCATGCCCTGAACGCACCATGGAGTTTCCGGCTCTGGCCTTTACAAACACGATTCTTTCTGCAAAGATGCACCTTCATCCCTTCTCTCTGCACTGTATAGACTTCCTCCTCCAGTGAGTTGTGGCTCCTTGAGGGTGTCTTTCCTGACTCACTCAGAGAGGGATAGTCCCAAGCTCATCTGTGCTTCCCTGGCTTCCAATGGTTTTGCAAATAGCTTTATGGCTCCCTTCTAACAACATACAACAGTGATTTAAATATCATTTCCTCTCCAGACTTGTGCTCCTTGAGGGCAGAAATTATAATAACCGTACTCGTATCCCCAGGACCTAGCACAGGGCCTGGCAAAAGGTGTGTTATCACTAAAAAGATATTTGAACAAATGAATGAATCAACCAACAGTGCCCATCTATAGTCATTCTTCTGTAGAGGAAAAGAAGCCATAAGGGAGCCCTATGTGATTCTAACAATGATGGCCCTAAATCAGACACCAGAAATGTTTTGCCTTCAAAGTCAACAATCAGTTTTACTCTACACTGCTGTCTGAAATTAAGAGAAAAACATAATCCAGCTTTGAAAAATGTGCATAACTCTGAATCAGATTGAAGACCACATGAGATATCTTAGAACCATGTCAGATGTTGATGTGGACAGTACAGATAGGTACATTCCAAAGTGGACTGAGGCTATTTCTTGTCTTCCTGGAATGACCATCTGGATTCAAATGTTAATGTTCAATCTAATTTGTTGCTAAGGCAACCAAGTTACAGGCCATCTTCAATTTGCAAAAGGTGATATTGCCAAAGTCATTTTATAAGTCAGATATTTGAAAAACACATGACATTTTTCTCGGTGAAAAGTGATAAAAATGGTGGCTAGAACCATTTATGTAATGGCTACAGAACTGTATTTAACACATATTGTTGCAGTCCTTGTGCAAGATGAGCCAGTAAATATACATGTTTCACACATCACAGCAACAGTCTCAAAGTAATCTGGCTGCATGCCCAAGAACTAGGGGGAAAGCAGCTTCCCTCCAGTATCCCCCTGTGTTTAGTCCAGAGATTTTAAAACCTGGTCTGGCATCTGGATTACCTGGGAAGAATTTATTTAAAATTTCATTGGTTCAACTTCAGACATCCCATTAAAATCAGAATACTTAGTGGGCTCTAAGAATATATACAT
>NW_011889236.1:698712-702053 GCF_000151845.1 Pteropus vampyrus
AATACCTATTCCCTCAGTATAGCCTCATCAGTGAAAAATCCAATCATTCTTTGCCCCAGCTACCGAAATAACCCCACATTGTTCTGTTGTCTTCTTTTAATTCATCCTCAAAGTTGCTGTTGACTTTCTAAGTTGCGCATGTGATCGTGCTGCTCTATCCGCTCAGACCCCCTCAGTATTTACCATTTTCTAAAGTCCAAGCAGGGCCCTTCCTTTCTCTTTTCGTGCCAGACACATCAGAGCGCCTAGCATGCCCTGAACGCACCATGGAGTTTCCGGCTCTGGCCTTTACAAACACGATTCTTTCTGCAAAGATGCACCTTCATCCCTTCTCTCTGCACTGTATAGACTTCCTCCTCCAGTGAGTTGTGGCTCCTTGAGGGTGTCTTTCCTGACCCACTCAGAGAGGGATAGTCCCAAGCTCATCTGTGCTTCCCTGGCTTCCAATGGTTTTGCAAATAGCTTTATGGCTCCCTTCTAACAACATACAACAGTGATTTAAATATCATTTCCTCTCCAGACTTGTGCTCCTTGAGGGCAGAAATTATAATAACCGTACTCGTATCCCCAGGACCTAGCACAGGGCCTGGCAAAAGGTGTGTTATCACTAAAAAGATATTTGAACAAATGAATGAATCAACCAACAGTGCCCATCTATAGTCATTCTTCTGTAGAGGAAAAGAAGCCATAAGGGAGCCCTATGTGATTCTAACAATGATGGCCCTAAATCAGACACCAGAAATGTTTTGCCTTCAAAGTCAACAATCAGTTTTACTCTACACTGCTGTCTGAAATTAAGAGAAAAACATAATCCAGCTTTGAAAAATGTGCATAACTCTGAATCAGATTGAAGACCACATGAGATATCTTAGAACCATGTCAGATGTTGATGTGGACAGTACAGATAGGTACATTCCAAAGTGGACTGAGGCTATTTCTTGTCTTCCTGGAATGACCATCTGGATTCAAATGTTAATGTTCAATCTAATTTGTTGCTAAGGCAACCAAGTTACAGGCCATCTTCAATTTGCAAAAGGTGATATTGCCAAAGTCATTTTATAAGTCAGATATTTGAAAAACACATGACATTTTTCTCGGTGAAAAGTGATAAAAATGGTGGCTAGAACCATTTATGTAATGGCTACAGAACTGTATTTAACACATATTGTTGCAGTCCTTGTGCAAGATGAGCCAGTAAATATACATGTTTCACACATCACAGCAACAGTCTCAAAGTAATCTGGCTGCATGCCCAAGAACTAGGGGGAAAGCAGCTTCCCTCCAGTATCCCCCTGTGTTTAGTCCAGAGATTTTAAAACCTGGTCTGGCATCTGGATTACCTGGGAAGAATTTATTTAAAATTTCATTGGTTCAACTTCAGACATCCCATTAAAATCAGAATACTTAGTGGGCTCTAAGAATATATACATATTTTTAAGCCCCAGGGATAGTTTTTGTGAACTGCTATCCAGAATTCTTGGTTAGCACTACCGTTTTCTTCCTCTCCTGCTTTGACACTAGAGGTGGCTTCTCATATCCCTCCCCAAGGTCAAAGTGATGTCGGCAATGACCTTCAGAATGGATGGTAGGCAGAATGTGTGAGCAGGGGAGGGGGCGCTAAATCAGTAAGCTTAGGGTACCATAGTTCCTGTGCCAAAGGATAGTCTTGGATATTCTTGGAAGGCACTGACACCAAACTAATCATGATCTTTGGACCAGCACTGATGATGCTCACAGGGAAAGGCCCTTCCATCCCTGACTGCTAAAGGGGGATAGCTGATAGCTCTAGCACTGAGACCGATGATGTTCGAGTACCAGCAACATTATCAATATCATGGGAATCCATTTAAAAATAACTAAGTTGCTCTTTTTCTCCCCTATCCATCTTATCTTAAGACTCAGGCATGAGTCTCTGGGACAATCTGAACGTGAGACTTTATATCACACTCAGGATTAACTCCTCCCCAGACACTAATCCATGGTCATAGATATGTCATTGTTGCGACTATCTTTGCTCTTAGAATAAGCTACAATAATAATTCCACTCTGCTTCTTGTGCATAACAAAGCACATCATCAGTCTACAGAAAATCTCAGATCGCTAAATCCAAAGATGAACCTGAATTGGGTTTAAGAGAGGCTCCTGAGAAGGCTTGTTGAGTTAGGAGAAAATTGAATAATTTGTTATCGTTCATCTCTTAGATTGGTTAGAGTGTTATAATAAGGATTCCCAATGAATCACACCTCCCTGTGCTTATAACCCTTTGTAATGTGACATCGCCATATTGGGAACAGCAAGAAGTAGAATCTAGTCTCTCCACCCCCTGAAATCTGTGCTGACCTCTAGAATTGATTTGACCAATAGAATGTGGTAGAAGTGATGACGAGCAAGTCTGAAAGGTAGGTCTTCAAAGGACTGTGCTTGAAATGTCCATTCTTGCCCACTTGGCCCCTGAGGCCACCATTCCGTGAAGAAGCCCAGTCTTGTCTTCTGGAAAATGATAAACCAAATGAGAACCAAAGCGTCCTAACCAATGGGCAGCACTAACTGCCAGACATGTAAGTGATGCCATCTTGGACCTCCAGCCCCAGCTGATCCTTCAGATGACTGACTGACTGTACCCACATGAGTGTCTCAAGCTCATCCAGCAGAAAAACAGTCCAAATTGCTAACTCACAGAATTATGACAAATAATAAAGCATTGCTGTTTTAAGCCACTAAATATTGGGGTACCAACAGACATCTGATTTGGCAGTATGTTTTTATACAAAAAAATACATATATATTAAACTGAAAATTATCATACATATCGCTGTGCAGAGGTAGTTATTAAAACTTATATCCTTCCAGAATTTTAATATACAAAGTATTTTTGTTCTTGTTGATGCATAATTGGAATTCCACTGAACATGCTATTTTATAACCTGCATTTTTCATGTAATAATGCACTCATTTTCATATCTCATAAATAACCTTTTACATCATTTTAATGATTACATAATACTCCATCTTTAAGATGTGCATAATTTACTTAACCAGCTCCTGTTACTGGATATATTTTTTCATTGTTATAATCAATTCTGTGATGAAAATCTTTGCACGTAAATCTTCTCACACATAAATGATCATTTTGTTAGAAAATTGTAGGTATTATTGTTTAATTATAGTTGCTAATATAATAAAAAAGGAAGACTATCTAACTATTTTAATTTTCTTTCATTTACTAACCATGAGATTAATCAGAATTGTACTTGTCTGCTGGCTATTTCTATTTATCTATTGTTTTATTCAGGAATGGCTCTTTCATGTATGCAAACATACATTTTTTTACAGTTTTTTTT
>NW_011889236.1:704153-716784 GCF_000151845.1 Pteropus vampyrus
ACAGGGGGTCTCCAGGAGGACAGGAAGAGAGGAATAATGGGATAGAATGAGTGCAGAGCGGGTCAGAGATGTGAGATGGTAGCTGGAGCTGTTCTCCAGTCAAAAGGGGAGAGTTCTGTGTATTTTTTTAAAAAAGGGAAAAATATTAGAGGTCTGAGAATGATCCAACAAAAAGAGGAAAAATAATCTTGTAGAGGTAGACACTGCTATTGAATGTCTTTTGGCAAGTGAAAGGACATGGGGTCTCCCACAAATGTGGAGGTGGCCTTAAATATGGCCTAGACTGTTCCTCCAAATAAGACAGGACGTAGAGTGTGTGGAGATAAGGCTGTTACGTTGACATATGCCACAGCTAGAGCCATGGAACTTGCATCATCTCAGTGAAATAGGAAGCAGGGCTGTTAGCTAAGAGTGAGGGGCGAGTAGACGTGGTAGGGGATGAAGAGACTATAAAGTAGAAAATAGTTTGGGAATCTAAGAAAGTGACTCAAGTAGGGCAATGTGGAGAGACCACTAGGAGTTACTAAGGGGTCACTTGAAGTTAGTGGACAAGAGTTATAATGAGACTAATTAGTGTGGTTCAGTGTTTTTCTCACAGTTGTTCAGCAGGCTCAGGGTAGGTGAAAGGTTGAACTTCCTCGGAGTGAATGTTTTGACGAGTGACTTTAACAAAGAAAAAGGAGATGAAAACATTTTGAACATTTTCCACTACAGATATGTTTATATCATCATAATTCTAATAGTTTCTTTAAAATAGAAGATTCTGTAAAATAGCCTCATCTTATTTAGCCAATCACCTAATCTTGGACATTTAGTTTTTCTAGCTATTCATTATTATAAATAATGGTTCGTTGAATTCCCCTCTATATCAACCTTTGTTCATATTTTCAGTCCATTTCTTTGAAAATAGTATTGTTAAACAGAATCAGGGTACCTTTGGCTGTAAGTAGCAAAAGAGTCAACTCAAAAAGTCTTAAACAAAAGTGGAAAACACATTACATCACATAAGACATCCTATGATATCCTTTGGAATTGCTTGATTCGTTATTTTTAAAACATCATCATTGAGATTTCTGCTCTGTCAACTCTTCTCTGCCAGCTTTGTCCCTCAGGCAGGCTGTCCTCATAGTGAGAAAATAACTGCCATGATCTCACAAATCACATGTGGACATGACAATATTTCTTCCTAAGAGTCTCTTTTTATAGGCGAGCAAATGTTCCCAGAAGCTCAAAGTGAACTTCTCACATCTCACTGACCAGAACTTGGTCACGTGCCCACAAAGAAGCCAATCACTGGTGAAGGAAATAGAGTTACTGAGATTGGCTGAGATTATTCAATATTTATCCCCAAGATGGGCATTAAGGTCCCCTTTGCTGAGCTAATGACCTTAACAGAGAAGAGCAGATACCCAACCAAATCATCTTTGCCAGAATGGAAGAGAGGGGAGAGAAGGAGATGGAGGTGACATAGACAAATGTGTCTTCTGCTAAGGAGACATATATCTTTGTGGTTTTCAAAGGCACATTATCAAATTTCCCACCAGCCTTGTACCCATTTTTTCTGTCCTCCAACTTTGACTAGTTTAAATTGTTTTTTAATTACTTGTAACATCTTCACAGACTCAGTGCATTTTTACCCTCTCGCGTATGCATTTGGGGGCCATCCTGCCCAGCTGGGCCCCCTGAAGGTTATTGTCACAGCTGTAGCCTTCCCTGACTCCACCTGTGGCATTCTGTTGATATCTCACCCCCTTTACTTACCTGGCACTTGGGAACACAGTCAGTTCTGAAATAATGCGATTGATGCATTCTTAAAAATCATCATACGATGCAAAATTGCACAATAAAACTACAGTGATTACAGGAAAGTTGGAGTTAGGGACATAGCACTCACAAACTTTATCAGTAACAAAAAAAAAAATAGAAACCTAGTCAAAAATGGTAGCATAGTTTTATACATGCTGAATGGTTATAAAACATTCAAATACTACCACATAAATGGCACTTTACCTTAAAAAAGACTTGAAGTTTGCATGTGGAAGTGAGCATCAGGTTGAAGTTTGTGAGTTATTGTGAAACAGTGGAAGGTTGTCTAAAATCAGAGAAGTTGCAACACCAGATGTGGCTGATAACATGCAGTGAACCGAGGGAGCCGGCAGATGTTTGAGGCATGTGTGTGTGCATTTGGTGTATTCCTACATGATTCGGCTCATTTACGTGCAGTTTTCTGGATCACCTAGTGCTTCTCTTATACGAAATGACACATAATCAAATACTTGGGTTATGTTCAAATCATTCCCCAATATACAAGTTTGCATTTTCAAAACAAGTGCTATAGCAGAACTGACTTTACCGAGTTTGCCATCTATGTCCCTTTCAATCCTGTTCCATTTACTTGCCACCTCATGAAAGTTCTTCAAAGTTCTTGCATGCGCATGCTCCCTCTTCCAAGTTTGCAGGGCACGTCGTTATATATTGCGAAGCCCTAAATCTCTGGGGGACAAAGGAGAAAACTAAGTGGCTGTGATTATGTTGCAATCTTTTCTAGAAACCAAATCCATTTCTGTCTAACTCTGTAGCTCCTCACTTCCTCCTACGCTAAGCCAAGTGAACTATAGGTCACTGCAAAATGGCAGTTGTTTTTTTAAAAAGGTAAATATGTGGGTTAAGATAAGAAAAATAGTGGATTTTTTTTTTTGAGAAAGCATCAGAAGAAAGATTTGTAAAGTAAACGCCCTCCACCAGAAGAAAATGTCAACCTCTATTTTCTTATGAAAAACATTTTACTTTACTTTTCTTCCCTTTTTCTTGATCTATGTTAACAGGCCTCTTACCTTTCAGATCCTTAGTTGACTCACAGCTAGAACAGAAGGTGGGAACAAAGACATTTCATGCAAGCTCTGAGAAAAGGTAGGGGCAGAAATATTTCTTTGTTAGAAACAAATAAGTTTAAGTAAGTTTGTCGCTGTTGGAATCAGCTAAAGCGGAAGCAAGACACGAGGGAACACGCAGAGCCTGTTGGGAACAAATTAACCATGAGAGTGACGAGGTGGTACCAGATGTAAGAGTGAGACAGAACCACTCGAGAGCTACTAGGGAGCAAAACAGGGCATAAGACAGGTGGGCAGAGCAGGACATAGTGTGGTGGCAAGGGCGGTGTGCCCCACCCCGGCCATCTCCCATCATGACAGGAAGAGAAATAACAGCCCGGTGAAGGTTTTGGCAATCTGTTCCTGACACATGTAGGACTTCAGACAATTAGAAGCTCTTCAATTGAGAACAGCTTAGACGGTCTCATTAATGATTAACATGCTTATGCTCAGCGTCTGAAGGAAAAAGAAATCCAATAATATCTAACTGGTGACAAGGCACTTAAATCTGTTTTCAGCATTTACGACTTGCTCAGTGATAGCAGGAACAAGACATATCATGTTTCTTCTACTTTACTGAATTGAACAAAATGTCTCATCTTCCACCAGGGTGACTGGCAGCTTATCTACCCTCAGTCATCATTGCATTGCTCTCCTTTCATCCTTTAGGATTTTAAAAGAAATGTAGGCTGAGCCACTTACTCCAGGAAGGTCCAAGAAGGACCTCTGGTCTTTGGTGCCTCTGGATTGCCTCTGAGCTATGGGTTGTGTAGGCCCAAGGTGCCCTGGAACCTTTGCTAACGTTGTCCACTCCCACCTCACCAAGTCAGGAACCCCAACATTTGACCAAGGCTCTAATTCCTGAGGCTGCTGAGCTTGGTGCTCAGAATGTCTCCATCCTCACATTAGGAGACCGTATCTGTGTCACTGCACTCAGATAACCCCGCTCTAGATGTCTACACTTGTGTTCAGGATCAAGCTACACGCTTCTCCTGTTCCTGCCTTCTTCTCCCTCTCGGTGAAGTGTATTAAATAGAAACTTTTAATTCTTCCCTGGGTTGAGGGTGCTCAGAACTCACATGTAAAAGGACAATTGCTTTTAGTTCTTATTTTAAAGCGTTTATAGTTAACCCCCTACTCTTTTCCCTCCCTAAAACCCAAAACCCTCTTAATTCATCCATAAGATACCCCGCTAGGTATTATTTAATTTATTTCTAATTGTGATCCTTAAAAGTGAGTATCGTTCTTATTTTAAAAGCAATGGAAAGATCTAACTAATTTGCTCAGGACCAATTATAATCCAGGAGTAAATCTAATTTTTCAGACTCAGACCTGATACCATAACACAAGTATTTATTCCTACATGACAGCCCCTGCTCTTGGTTAATTTTTTTTTTTTTTTTTACCCCACGTAAAACAACAAGCATCTATGATCTTACACAGTTTATGAGGTTCAGGAATCTGAGCGCAACTGAACTGAGTGGTTCTGGTTAGAGTCTCACGAGGTCGCCATCAGATTTCAGTGGGGGATGCACCATCTGAAGGCTTGACTGAGGCTGGAGGATCTGTTTGCAAAATGCTGCACTCACACGACTCAGGAGGCCTCTGTTCCTCTTAAATATGGCCCTTTTCACACCAAATGGCTTCCACCAGAGTGAGTGATGAAAGGAAAAGAGGGAGAAATCACAATATATTTTATGACCCAGCCTCAGAGGTGGGAGGGCACTACACATGGCTGTGAGTACCAGGAGGAGGGATCACTGGGAGCCAACTTGGAAGCTGGCTTTGGTTAATTTTAGTACCATGCAAATCTGTAGTACCAGGATGAAAAATGATTTCTAGTTTATAATTTTTAAACTAGTTAATCACATATTCAATCCATGTATATTTTCCATTAATTTTTCCAACTGAAGGAGTGGAGATGTGGATAATTTCAGAGGCATGACTCACCAGTGAATTGCATTCCATTTTTCATTATGCATTGGTTCATTCATCAACTCTTTATTGGTCACCTACCACGTGCTCTAGACACTGTGCTAGCTTCCTGGATATGATGAGAAGGAAAATATGCTGTCTCGACCCTCACAGAGTTGTCAGTCGAGTAGGAGAGAAAGTTATGAGATGAATAATCACACAAATTGATATATCACCATAAAACGTGAAGACTGCTGTGAAACAAGAGTTTAAGTTACTATGAAAACGTATATCAAGGAGATCGAATTTAATTTGAAAATCAGGGAAAGCCCTATCGCAGGATTTCTCGATCTCAGAACTATTGACATTTTGGATCAATAATTCTTCATTGTGAGGGCTGCCCTGTGCGTTACAGGATGTTAGCAGCATCCCCAGCCTCTATCTACTAGGTGCCTCCACCTCTCTCTAAATTGTGACAATCAAAGGTTTCTCCACATATTTCTAAATGCTTCCTAGGGCAAAAATCTCCCCCCAGTCAAAACCCACTGACCTATAGGAAGTTTTCATATGAAAATTATAAGTGGGGGCGTGCATTTCAGGAGGAGGAAAGAGGATATTAGTGAGATTTTTGTTGATAGATATTTCCAAATAATAAAACAAAAAAAATCTCTCTCTCACACACACACACACACACACACAAACACCTAACTAAACAGATTTTTAAAACCTGGCTACCTAACTCTCAAGCTTAAATTCAGATCACACTCTTGCCTGCATGACTTGTTGGTGTCCCTTTAAACAGAAATTCACACTGTAGCTAGGCTGTTTGTGCTGAATAAGGTGTCTCCATATAATTGCCAAGGAAAAAGACATGTCTGGCCTGAAGCTGTCTCCTAAAACGTATTTTAACTTATTGAATCTCTGGGCTGGCTAAAGTTGTTTGGCCTTCAGCCTGCTGGTTTATATCACTGCCTGAAGCAGGGTCTTATCACTCAAAAATACATGGCCTCACTTTTATTAGAAAGATATTTATAGGTACTACTTATATTCTATATGAATATATTTAATGTGGAAAGAGTATATAACCAGGCTGGGTATATAGTCAGAGACCAAGACTTCCCTTATTTCAGTTTTGACCAGACGAGAATTAGCTGGTGTGCTTAGAATCCTGAAAATTTGAGTGAAAGGGAATTTAGAGAATCTTATGGGAAAAGCATGGTTCTGGAAATGCAGATACTTCTGGGCCAAATTTGGCCTCAGTTTTATGATCTTGGACACATAAAATAGTTTCAGTTTCCTCATATGTAATGAAGATAATAATTCTTACCTTGCAGGGTTGTTATGAGGATATGTAAGATCATAGCAATGTCTGGCATTCAATAGACAAAATGTCTCTTTCTTTTACATGATCCAGTTCAGCTCCTCTCATGCATCCCCTACAGATAGTCCCCTAGAAATGTGGGAGCTAGCCTATCCTCAGCTCTTTCCTCTCCCTCTACATTCAGAGTCATCAAATTCCTTGTTTTACATCCATGTTTTAGTTAGGAAACCACCATTTTTTTTTTGGACCCTTGCAATGATTCTAAACAGAATAATGCAATTCACCACAGATAAAATCTCACATGTCACCGCCTGATTACTACCTTTTATTAGTCTGACAGGCTCCAAAATGGGATTCTGGCTCGCCTCTCCAGCCTCATCTCTCTTACCATTCATCCGTACTCCAGCAATGCCAAACTTCTGACAAAGTCCTACATGCTGTTTTGTAACCTCATGTTGTGTTAGATGTTGTTTCCTTGGATAGAGGTCCATCTCTCTCTCACCCTTGTCCACCCATCAGACCTAAAGGAGTCACCACCCACCGCAGCATCTTCTGACTTGCTACTTGCCTCCTCCCCACTCCATCACCTCTTTGCTTTGACACAGCCTTGTCCATATTTCTTCTCTGATGAGTGTCATACCTCATTGATTTAAGTATTTGTTTATGGGTGTCTTCTCCACTAGAGAGTGAATCACTAGAAACCAAAAACCACGTCTTATTAATCTTTATATACTAAGCTATTATCACTGACCTTGTACTCATCCATGTTTTATGAGCATTTGATGAATGAATCCATGTTTATCTTGAATCCCCACAGTAATGGGAAGTCACAACATAGCAAAGCAGCAAGCTGATTTTGACCATGTGCCCCATGTCAAACCCAGATTGATCATTCTTCCTTCTTTGCTGTCATATCTACCTCTCTACCCTCTCCACCCACTGACTCCACTTAGAAAGAATACACAATTTGATGTGATTACTAGAATGCAACCAACACCATTCAGAAACAAACTTTTCTCTTCTTGGAAAATTCTTCTAATTATTCCTAGTGTGGGTCCCACACCACCTTATCTCCTTGATGGTGATCTGTTGTGGGTCATCAGTGCCATGTCTAGAATTAAACCCAAGATTCATAATGACTTCTGTTCTAACCATGAAATTCTAGTAAGAAGAAGATATAATAAAATATGCTTGCATTTATTCCTGTATTTTTCTATAATTGGAGTAAGAGTAGCTAACGTTATTGAGTTCTTACCACATACCAAACACTGGAAGAACAACTGCTTAAGACTGGTTATTTTCTCTGTGGCCCCCGAACTCAACTATTTAACCATCCTCCTGACCTCCTGGTATACTAGAAGCTCCCTGGTGAGGCATTGCTTCACGATTATCAGCCAGGGTGGTCCAAATGAAAGCGTTGGTTTTTGTTTATCTTTGCTTAGCAGCGTCCTATTTTCAACCTGACAGGAGGAAAATTGTGTGAGCTCATAGTGCACACAGTCACTTGAGCCACAGATTAGATGCCATATATATATGTGGGTCACTGGGATCAGTAACTCCATATTCTGTTTGCCCATTGGTGTTCTTTGGTTTTCAGAATGGCTCTAGCTTCGGATATCCTGTGCTCCCCCGAAATTGCTAGTGTTTTAAACCATCCATATTTATGTAATTATCTCATAATCACTCACGTGTATCGAGCACTTTTTAGATATATCTGGAATTGCTTTTAACTCTTCACACGTATAACCTTGTCTAGTCCTTCTAACAACCCTACAAGCAGATATGGTTTTCAGTTGAGGAAACTATTGTTCAGAGAGTGACTTGGCCCAAAATGCAGGGCTGTTATTGAGAAAAAAAAGAGTTAGAATTTGAACCCAGACATAACTCCTAAACTTCACACCATACTGCCTCCTGAATGAGTTTATCCTCAGACTAAAGGAATGGAGGGGAAGGGGCATGACAATATGCAGCTGGAAGCTAAGACCAACAGGAATCTTCAAGAATACGTGTGCGTGAGACCATTCGTGCACAGCAGAGTGGGGATGAGACAACTGGGATAGCAGTTACTGTCCTGTAGGATTTCATCTGGGTGTCATGCCGGCACCCTCTGGCATGTCTTACACCCACCCTGATACCCCAATTATCCCTTCACCCCACCTTGCATTTTTTTCTGTATAATTGATTGCCACTATGTATGGAATTCTGTTGTTATTGTTGTTCTGCCTTATCTCCCCTTTGTGACATCTTTCTAAGGTCAGGAAGCATCCATTTGTCCAAGAATTCTGTCCTCTCACCTTTAACCCTAGACATATTCAAAACCTGCCTCCCTTCTTTTCCTGGACAGACCTGGCACCACGTCCATGACACTCTTCACCTGGCCCAGGCAATCTCTTCTTCTGAAATCCATTACTTATACCCCGATTCTAAGGACCACAAGCACCCATGAGAGATATTTCTGAGTGTCGTGCAGAGATTCAGAAGTAGTCTGACAATGGCGTACCCACGCGGGAGGCAGTGTGGGCTTCTGGAGTTAGAAACATTTGGAAAACAAGCTCTAGTCTAAGGAAACGGAAGAGCCATTTCTCATCGTCACAAAGTCTCTCTAAACCCCACAAAGGCCAGCTCAGCCCCAGAGTCCATCAAAAGTTCAATTTTATCGCAATCTCCTCTATAGATGCCGTTTTATGTGCTATTAAACAGAACAATGCAACTCACCAGTAAAATCATCTGCAATAACAGCCCATTAAAAGCTTTCCTTAATATGGAACTTTCTAATTAATGTAAATGGGGTGCAAAGCTTGGAAAGCCAAGTTGATTCTAATGTTCAGAAAGTAGGTAAAATAAGAAAGGGTCTTATTTTTTCATTAGAAATCTATTAAGGAATCTAATGAAATCTTTATGGCTTGGATAGATTACCAAAATGTTACAATTGCTTTGTTTCCTGCCTCATTTCTCCGCCACCTTTCTCTATAAATATGGCTGTGCTCTCAGGTTCTCAGAGTGTTGGGGGGTGGAAGGGAGCACACTCGATTAACCTTCATTCTCAAATATCTAAATTGGAAACTGAGCCCCAAAGAGCATTGACGACTCGTGTAGTCATTTTCTTTCTCTGTCCTTCCTTTTTGCTTTCTTTTGTCTTTCCTTTCCCCCGTCACTCTTCCTCCTCCCCACTCCTTCCCTTCCTCTCGCTGTCACTGAGCTATTTATTGATTACTCTATCCGTCAGATTAGGTTAGGTTACACTACAATAACAAACAAACGCTCGCAGCTCAAAAGTTTAACCATCAGACATCAAAAGGTTATCTCTCACTTGTGCTCCACGTCCATTGTGGGTCAGCAGGAGAGCAGCGTCACTCAGGGAGCCAGGCTGATGGAACAGCCACCATGCTGAATATTGTTAGTCGTCCTGCCAGAGGGAAAAAGAGAGAGTGGCAAATCAGGCTGTGTCTCTTAACACATCTACCTGGATATATCAGGTCATTTCTACTTACTTTTCATTGCCCCAAGAAAGTCATTTGGCCATGCCTAACTTCAAAGGAGTCGTGGAAATATATCCTACAATGAATCCCAAAGACCTCTCCTGCAAGCCAATTAATGCAATAATCTAGGCTATCACAATAAATGTGAATCAGACCCTACTTTCTGCCCTGTTCAGAGTCCAGTGGGAGAACCAGAAAATAAACGACTCAAGACAGAGCATGACAAGTGGTATGTGAGGCTCTACCAGGGGCCCCAGGCCCAGATGGGCTCGTTCTCTCTCCAGTTAGCCGACCTCCTGGGGCTTTGCTGCAAGTCGTTATATAACCACCTTCCTCTTTCCTATTGGAGTCCAGTGTCCAGGAAGGAAACTCATGCTCTGATCCAGCTCCCCAAGTACTTATGTTCACTTTTATAGACCTGGATCCAGGGGCTTATGAGACCAACCAACCCAGGCAGGCCTGAGGCACAGGAAAGAACCCAGGGAGGGAAGACTCGGGTCTCGAGGTAGAAGTAGGTGTGGGCTAAACTCAATCTCATCACTGGTCAGCGCCTGTTGCATCTCTGTGCCAGGAAGTCAGTCCTTTCAGAGGACAGGGCGCTCTCACCTGGAGCAGGTGGCAGCGTGATTCTGAGCAGGGACCCAGACCCCACGGGGAGGCGGAGAGTGGGATGAGGAAACTGAGGCAGGGATCGGGGGAACCAAGACAGGAACCCATCTAAGGGCAATACCAAAGTCTAAGGTTTCCTCAATCAGCCCAAATGTATGTGCTGAAATCAAACTTAAGTTCTTAGAGGACCACCCATCATACACACACCCCGTACAGCAGGCCTTGGGCAGGATTGGCTCTGGAACTCGGGGGAGCAAGTGATTAAACCTCAGGGAGTGAAGTGAGCCCTTGGCTTCGGTGGGAGTGCTGTGGATATCTGGACATCAAACACTTACGGTCCCTCGGTAACAGGACTTCTTAAAGCCCAGACCAAGTGCTCTGGCTGGCTTTGTAATCACGTTCCAATTGGTTTTACAGAACTGTGAAATTGATTATCGTGCTGGTCTCGCACAGGCATTGGAGCAAGGCAGAGGGTGCCTTAATTCTTTGTTGAATTCCGCACACTGATTGGAGGAGACTTTAGCTTTTCCATGCATCCCCAAGAGGAAGGAAGTTCAAATTACCTTGAAATTACAATTTAGGGGCATCAAGGCCTGACCAGTCTGTTTCATTTTTCCAGTCACCCAGCCAGGGCCAAGGCCAAGAAGGGAGGTACCTGGCATATTAACTCCTCTTTAGGAGCTTGAAGAAGAGGCAGAATAGAAAGCCTCCAGGTGCCTTACGCAGTCTCAGGAGGCTGTAGGAATGGCAGAGGGAGAGGATCTGGGAAGCGTGGCTCTGGGCACTCCAAATTTGGGTCTGGTAATTCTAGGTCTCCCCACAAGATGGTGTGATTGGGGTGTCATTGTCAAGTGAGTTATACCAAAGCACTCCCACTAGTTTTTCTTTGTTTTCATATTCTGTCTTGATGAAATATTTGGGATTTTTTTTTTTTTTTATTGCTGCAGGGAAAAAAATAGAACTTTGCCATGTGTTTCACCAGCCTAGGCATTAAGAGAAATTTTCTTGCAATAAAGGGACCTGTCCTGGGTCTCGAACAATGACCAGGAGTTAGTCAGTTGGAGAAAACTGAAAAGTCCATTACAGAGTGAGGGGGCACCGTGTGCCAAGGCCCCGAGGCACTGGATTAGAAGGAGAGGGAGGGAGGGAACAGCAGACATGAGAATGGGAAGGTCTGACACACTGAAGAGATTAGACTCTAAGGGCAGAGGCAAAGGCATGTACGTTAGAAATGAAATGTGGGGTTCCAAGTAGAAAAATGGAGGTACCGATGGCACATCAGAAGCACAAAGTGTGGGATGGTCACCTCGGAGACTTGCTAGAGCAGGTCGACTTAATGTCACACCTGTCAACTCATGTCTAAAATTCACAAGAAGTTTCATTTTCCTATAAATTACTTAGGTAAGTATTAAGTGACGACAGTCCTATTAGAGCGGCTGGTATGTAGTGAGTGCTTATTATATGTCAGGACTATTCTAAGACTTTTGTGGGAGTTATTTAATGTTTTCACAATCTCATGAGGTGACTAGCATTAGTATCCCCATTGTACAGATGAGGAAACTGAGCCTCAAGGAGCTAATCAATTTGCAGAAGATCATAGAGCCAGTAAGTGCTGAGATTAAGGTCCAAACATCGGCAGTCTGAACCCAGCCCATATCTTAATCCTTATACTATGATATTTCCTGTGATCTTAAGACAAGAGAGATCATTCGTTCCTTCCTTCATTCAACAGATATTCAGCAAGTGCAGATATGCAACAAGCTTTGGGCTAAGTTTTGGGAAGACAGGATTGAGCAAGATGGCAAGTTACGTTCTCACATGAAGCGTACAGGCTAGTGGGGAGACAGAAACATGGGTGAACAATTAGTGAAAAGGAGAATATCAGGTTGCAAAACAAAAGTAAAATAGAGCATTAGGAGGAGAAAATACCAGAGCTTGAAAGGATCTTCAATGCCAGAGGAAGGAATCGAAGCTAAGAAAAGAAAGGTGGCGTGCTCAGAGTCGTACGGGGAATTGGTATCAAAGCTGAGAAAAGAATACAAAACTCCTAATAAAGTCAGCAGCTGTTTATCTGCTGCCTGCTCCGTGCCTCCCCATCAGACCAGGACAGCTGCAGTCCCATCTCTCCTGGATCTTACATCCTTCTCACACTGTTCTGCCTGAGTATCTGATACTTCTCCATACACACTTTATTTCATCAGTTGTTGGTTCTACTTAAAAAAAAAAAAAAAATGGCCTTTTATATTTCTTCTGTGCTCAGCTCAGGACAGGAAGATCTGAACAAGAGTATTTCCTTCTTTGCATAACCCAAATTCTCCTTCTGTGAGCAGAACACTAGAAGAAAGAAATTAAAGGTCTTATGCCTTCCTCCAACTTCCCAAAGAGGGAAAATCTCTACGGTTATATAAAATAAGTTGATTTCTACCCTGCCACACCGT
>NW_011889236.1:716834-731313 GCF_000151845.1 Pteropus vampyrus
GCTGAGAAAAGAATACAAAACTCCTAATAAAGTCAGCAGCTGTTTATCTGCTGCCTGCTCCGTGCCTCCCCATCAGACCAGGACAGCTGCAGTCCCATCTCTCCTGGATCTTACATCCTTCTCACACTGTTCTGCCTGAGTATCTGATACTTCTTCATACACACTTTATTTCATCAGTTGTTGGTTCTACTTAAAAAAAAAAAAAAAATGGCCTTTTATATTTCTTCTGTGCTCAGCTCAGGACAGGAAGATCTGAACAAGAGTATTTCCTTCTTTGCATAACCCAAATTCTCCTTCCGTGAGCAGAACACTAGAAGAAAGAAATTAAAGGTCTTATGCCTTCCTCCAACTTCCCAAAGAGGGAAAATCTCTACGGTTATATAAAATAAGTTGATTTCTACCCTGCCACACCGTTCCTTTAAGGCAATCAGCAAAGACAGAGTTGATTACCAGTTTTGAATGGGGAACAGAAAACCCCAGAAGAGCAAAAGGCTGTTGGCTGATACTCCAAAGATTTCCCCTCATGGACTCTTCAATTCTACTCAGTAAAGGCAAAGGCCATGCTGAGGTCCCACAGCCCTGAGACTCCCTTCATAGGGCAGATTGTCAAGGCAGAGGAAAAAAAGGATTTTTTCTAGATGTAATTCCTACCGTCATGGCACAGGAGATCTGGCAAAGGGGAGTCTATTTTAGTAGTCTTCTTTGGGTACAGAATAATCCATATCCTGTCTCTAAGAGCCTGACCCCTTCCCCTACACTCTGATTTCTCCTATATATATACTAACTTATTTAATCTTCACTACCAAATTAAAAGATTGGATGCTATTACACAGACAAAGAAACTGAGGCACAGAAACATTAAACAACTTCCTGAGGGTCACACAGCTAGTAAGTAGAAGATTTGGTATTTCAGTTTGGGAAGATGGGCTCGAGTCTGGATTCTTCAGCAGTAAGATACACCACATCTTCTTTTATTCTGCCCCCGCTTGTGCTGCTGACACTATCAGCACCTGCTATCAGCAGGACCCCTAATACTTCTGTATTATTAGTTATGATGATACTATTTTTACTGCCGCTACTCTACCGATGCTGATTCTTCCTGCATTATTATTATTGTAAATAATAGCACAACTTCTACCATTTCATGCTGGCTTCTTCCTGCTCCTCCTCCATTTCTTCCCCGCTCTCTTCCAAATCTTTCAATATTTATTGCCCTAGTCCTAGACCTTCTGCCATGCCTTCTACTGGCATTATTTACAGATGGGGAATTGAGGCTTAGAGCTAGGAAACATCTCATCTACAGTCATGAGGCTGAGAAGCAGCAGCACAAGATTTTAGGACTGGGTTATTTATTTTGAGTTCAATACCGCTTTCAAATTGATACGAGGAACTGGCAACTGAGCCTGTTAGTACTTAGAAGCTCTCTATGCCACGGGTGGTCCGTGGATCACCTGGGAATATATTAGAAATGCAGAATCTCAGGCCCTACCCCAGGCCTACTGAACCAGTCTGGTTCGGTTGCATGTTAAAGCTTGCAAAGAAATGAAAATGCCCACAGATCCACTGTGAACTTTAATCCTTACAAGCCCATAGGAAATAGCATAGATGATGCTGTTCTCACTTAGGTTGGGCAAGCGATTCAGAACCATGGGTATGAATGACAAGTTAGTGCAGGAACTCCCTGTCTGTGAGGGTCAAAATAAAGATATGAAGGGCAAAGGTTTGAAGGGAATCATGCAGATCTGTCCAGACAGGTGACAGAGGTGAATCTGGATTTGTAGCTTTTCCACATAAACTTATGGAACAATATTGGTTGACGTTATAAATAACTTGGTGGGGGTGGCAGGTGTGCATACATGTATGTGTGTGTGCATGCGTGCACCTGTAAGTGTGTGTGCATGCGTGTGTGTTGGGGAGCAGAATGTGGGACAACAGACCAGCAACTGCCCAGAGGGACTATGGCTTGGGCATCTCTGTCCCTTAGGAACACTAGACTTGAATTCCGTGGTGGGCCCCCTGCCTGAGGATTTCTGGTGTTCCCACCTGAGCTCACTGACAGACCTCCTTGGCTTCCACAGCAGTGCATGCACCTCCACCCTGTGCCTGACCGCTGTTGCCTATGAGTGTTTCTGGTGACGGCCGTTCAAGCACAAGTGAGGGATGTTTACTATTAGTGCCCTTGGAAGCTCTCTCTCCATGGCCTCGTGCACAGGGAAATGTAGGGCTTTGCTGAGAAGGAACCACAGTGATGAGAATGGCATTCGTCCAAGTTGTCAAAGGGAGGAGACAATTACAATTACAAAACAAACTCAAAGACAAGCAGCTGACAGCCTCACTCTCTCTCTTGCTATGTACCTGTTCTTTACATGGATCCATGCTATCACCACTGTGGTCTTTCTTTAAAAAGGAAAATATGATAATCGTCACTCTGGTTTAAATCCAGAGTTGGCTTCCCACTGCTTCTGTCATAAAGCCTGAACCCTTCATCAAGCCTTTCAAGGCCCTTTACTATCTGTCTGACACCAACTCCTGCATGCCGGCCGACATATACCACCCAGAATTTCACCATTCTTCAAGCTCTCCAGGGTTTTGTGATCTGGAATTTTTTCTCAGGCCCTTCCTTCATATGGAATTTCTTGCCCCAATCTGCTTAGAAACTTCTTACTCTCATTTCCTGTCATAAGCTGTGCCAGGTCCGTCCAACACAAAACTCTGGGCTCTTAACCATTGCACCTCCTGAAACTTCTCTTTCAGGAGGGGTAAGGGTGTGATGTGAACTGACCCCAGAGAGGCCGCCACGTTTTTGGCCAGGCACACCGGGCGAGTGTGTTCTAGACAGGCAGCTGGACTGTCTGGTGGACGAAATGATGCAAAACACAAATCTACCCAATGGGGCCATCGATCACTGTCACAACATGCAGCCAGCTGTGGCCTGGCAAGGATACATTTTTTGGAGAAGTTCTCCTGGGGAAAGAGTATTTGTTAATATGGGGCTCTTAAGAGTATAGCAAGGGTTAGTCAGTGTGAGAGATGACATTTCGGAGGCCGTTTTGCACTGAATCAACTTAAAATGTCTCTTTTCTGCTCTTGGAACCTGGGATTGCTATTTCTCCCCTGCAGCGTGAGAGCGTTTCTATCTTCCATAAGGCAACGGCATGTCTTTTCGGCCCTGTTCATCACAGTTTTCTAGTGTAATTGGGGGGCGGCGGGACGGGGCAATTTTCTCCATCCATGGTGATAGTTGGCTGTTGATAAAATTCAGTCTTTAAGTTCTGGAACTTTTAAAGTTTCGTATAGCTTTCACACTTCTTCTCCAAAGAAGTTTGCAATCTTTACGCCTTCACGTGCTGCTTTCTGTGTTGCTGCTGTTGTTTGTCTGTTTAATTCTAAGTGCTCATATCTCGATAGCAATGTTGCATAATAGAGGTCTGAGTGTGCACCTCCTTCATCATGTCTGACTGTTACGGGTCTGTCCTGGCTCTCTCCCCATGAAATGTGAGGTTGGCTGTCAATCATTCTCTAGGCCCTCATTCTGATGTTCTTTGTAGCACCTATCATTCGTTCCTTTAAAAAAATTTTTTTTATTTATGTTTACTTGGTAATCAACTGACTCCCTGCCCGCCCCCGCCCTCGCTAGAGCGTAACCTTCACGTGGTCAGGGTACCTGTCTCACTCTCCATTGTGACTCCTGGCACATAGCAGGTACTCAGTAAATGACTGTGGATAAAACACATGATTTTTTTCCCTCCCGTTAAGAAAGGCTTCTTTTCCTGGATTACAAATACATTGCTTTTTCTTCAAAAATTGATGTTGAATTTTGTCAAATATATTTTGACATCTTTTAGGATGAATTTCTACCTATGGACAGGATTAATTACATTACGGGAAATCTTAATTGTAATAATCTTTGAATTTCTGGCATAGATTCCCCTTGGTGGTAGTACATTACTCTTTAAAAATAGATGCGCTGGTCCGTATTGGTTTTTGGGTTTGTTCTGGCTCTGCTCTCTGTGTCAGGATCTGGTGTTACTAACTTCTTGTAGGAGTTCATGAGATCAGTACCCACTCTCCCCCCCAGAGATTTACAATCTCACCAGCAATGCATGAAACTTCCCGTTACTTTCTCACTAGCAAAACTCTGCATTATCATTTTAAATTCTCTTTACTACTTAGAAAAGCGGACCTAGATATCTAATTTACATTTGTATATCTTGATTTCTAGAGAGGTTGACTCTCCTGTCTCTCCACTGATGACATGTATCTTCGTGAATTTCCTATTCATGTCATTTATCGTTTTCCTTTTTCCTATTTTGTAGTTCGTTCTTGTTATTGACTTGCAATAACTTTTTATATATTATGGACATTGATTTTTCTCTGCCATGTATATTTACATATTTCCATTTTGTTTTTTCCCTTTTAATAGCATTCAGTAACATTGATGGTAGATTTTAACATTTTTAAAACCTGATTTTCAACTTTATCACTCTATTTTTTTTAAGGTCTATTTCCTTCATTGGCATATTTTAAAAAGTTCTGACCAGAGATTGAACAACTAGCCACCTTTACTTATTTCTAATTAGTTTATTATTCCATTTATTTTACATTTGACTGCTTTGTTGACGGAGGTTTGGCCTTGTGCACAGACCACACCCAGACTTTTCACCTCAGAGTGCAGCAGACTCTACCCCCTGTAAGGTTTAATAAACCTTTATTTTCCCTTTAGTAAGGGAAAATAAACTAGTGCTTAGAGTGAGACAGATGGGGCAGGGCTATTGCATGGATGTTCTCTGCTCAGGGAAGCTGCAGGAGTTCCCTAGGGCTGGGCATGAGTTGAATTCCCGCTCTGGAGTCATGGCATTCTCACTCAGATGTGAGGGCCTAGGTGAGACCAGTGAGCCACCTAGGGCACAGAATTGAAAGAGGTGCTCACCCTTTGGTGCAGACTTGCAAGAAACTTCAATTTTGCAACCTGGGCTATTGCTTGCCCCGCTCCAATGCCCATGTCTTGGGGTCAAGTAGCTCCCCAAACAAGGTCATTGGCCCCTCTCCACTACCCCTAAGGGACCCCTCCAGCCTCAGTTCAGAATTCTCCCTGAGTCCTGTATGACTCATGCCACGAGGCGACCTCATTATCATCTTCGTCTGCAGTTCTTTCTATCATGGGTTCCATCAAAGGTGGGGTAGTGCAGTGAGCACTGAACTTGGAATCAAATGGTAACCATGTGAGATCTGATCACTCACTTTCTGGTCGTGGCACATCCGTGGCTTTATTCTCCCCACTGATCTCTGTAATCTGGTGTCAGGCCCGTTCTGCCTGCCAGTGAGAGTTCCAATCTGGGTCAAGTTGGGTCTGTACATTGCAAATGGCAAAGCTTTCTATACGTGTCCATAGTTTCTATTATTGCTACTGAAAATTAATATTTGCATCAAAGAGTTTATTTAATGTCAGAGGCTGCTGGTATCGGCCAATGTTAGCATCAAGGCTGTTAGAAGCATTGACACAGCAGAAAGGTCATTTGGGGATGTGACAATCAAGAAGGAGTGCATTCTGTTCCCTCTGAGAGTTCCCGTCAGTGGCAGGATCCTGTTAGTTGGCAAATGAAAATCTAAGCCCCTGCCTGAAAGTAAGAATTAAAATGAATATTTATGAGCTGATAGTTCTGTAATTCTGTCCTCAAATGCTTCCTTTGGTGACATGTACAAGACCGCTGTTGCCTCCTCTTTGGACAGAAATCAGAGCTCAGCCAGGCAGTATACCACCACCTCTATGACCTAGATGAAGTCACTCGCCCTCTCTGAGCCTGTCTCCTCAGCAGTAAATTGAAATAGTAATACTAATCTCATAGTGCTACTCTGTAAATTAAATAAATACAGTGCAGACCGGGGTGCCTATTAAAGTACCAGGCACACAGTAGGTACTCAAAAAATGTGAGTGTCCTTCATATCCAGATGCCCTGCCTTGGCTAGGATCTCTGTCATTTTTTTCTTACCAGAACATGGCTGAAGTCTCAGTGTTTGAGAGTTTCATTCTCAGTTTTTTTATTGTGGTAAAATACACATAACATAAAATGTACCATCTTAACCATTTTTAAATGTGCAGTTCAGTGGTTGAATACATTCATCACCACACCATTTATCTCCAGAACTCTTTTTGTCTCGTAAAACTGAATCTCTGCACCCATGAAATGATAACTCCTCGTTCCTGTGTCCCCTCAGCTCCTGGCAACCACAATTCTACTTTCTATCTGTATGAATTTGACGACTCTTATATAAGTGGAATCACATAGAATTAATCTTTTTGTGACTGACTTATTTCACTTAACATAATGCCTTCATGGTCCATTCATGGTGTAGTTTTAATGTCAGAGGCTGCTGGTATTGGCCAATGTTAGCATCAAGGCTGTTAGAAGCACTAACAGAATTGCCTTCCTTTGTAAGGCTGAGTAATGTTCTGTTGTATGTATATATCATATTTTGTTTATCCATTCATCCACTGATGGACACTTGGGTTTCTTACACATATGTCTCAATGTATTTTTAGACTCTATTTAAATATATACTAAAATGGATTAAGAACCTTTTATCAAAATTGAGCAGACTCTGTCTTCTTTTTATCTCTCCACTGTTCCTATTCCCCTGTAAATCCAAAATTCCTGTTTCCTGACCAACTGTCTGGCTGATATGTCTTTAATTGTCCATTTTCAGCTGGGAGGATAGCCAAGATCTGAAAGAGCGTCTCATCTTGTAATGTCGAGCCCTCTATTCCTTTTTTACATCTTGGATTCATAGGGAAGCAAAGGACCTTTGGAGCCTCCTGGTGCCGGGTCTCTCAAATATCCTCCCCTCCCCCAACAGCCCAAAGACTGACAAAATCCCAGCAGTAGGAGAGGCTTGCCCAGAATGCTGATCCCTGGCCACATTCCAGACCAACTTACTTAGATCCTTGGCCTCGGACTATCATCTGATCCTTCTAAGGTGATCCTAGTCTTGCCCCATGGTTTACGTAGGCAGAGGTAGGAAGGCTTAAACCCAGCAGTGCCCCTGGACACAACTGTCAATACCTGCCTTGGTGAAAGGACTGATTCTTGAACTTAGTAGCCCGTGAGGTTGAGGCTCCTGCTTCTTCTTCCATGGAACAAGGGACTGGGCTGGAACTTCAGGCACTGAGCTTGGCATTTTGGGGCTGGAAGACAATCCTGGCAGCGAAACTAAAAGATACTGCAGGGAACTCAGCAGATATGGCCCCTGTTTGCAGGTTACTTAGTCTGGTTGGAGCTACAGGTATTAATCACAGAGGCAAACAAATAAACGTGAAGTTGCCTATGTAGGATGGGCAGTGAAGATCTACTTCCGGGGTCGCTGTAGGAAAGGATTTGAAGTAGAGTATGAGCTGCTTTTTCTTTGTGTTCTCTCTGTAAGTGGTTCCTTAGCTACAGATTTTTAGACTATAGTGGAAAAGCGGAAGAAGAAGCCCTGTGAGACGTAAGACTAAGTCATCAGTGCTTAGACTCTGAGTCACACAGAAAAGATTGGCAAATGTTCATGTCATTTTGTTGTTCTTATTCCTTTGCTATCCAGTGGTGCTGATCCCGCCCCCCACTCCCATCCTCGTCTGCCCTCCCCCACCTGTGGCTCAGCCCCCTGCCCTGCAGGGCTGCCACATTGCACAACTCTAGGGGACATTATTCACATGGATACAACATAAATAATGTTCCCTAGAATTGTGCAAAATGGCCCTGGTCCTCTCAGAGCCAATCATGGCACATTAGACTTGGACAGAGAAGGCTTGCCTGAGGAAATGACAATAGAGTCCAGAACCGAAGGAAGAGAAGAGATTAATCAAAGAGGGGATGGTACAGAATGCCATGCAGAGGGAACAGAATGGCCACAAGCCCTGTGCAGGGAGATGTAGGACCAGTACCAAGTACAGGGAGAAGGCTAGTGTGGTCTGAGTGTAAGATCAAGGGCACATTCAGTCATTGAGATGGCATGGGAATGACAGCAGGAGCCAGAACATGCAGGATCTGTGGGCCACAGTATCAATAGTTGTTTCATTCTAAGGGCAAAGAAAACCCATTGAAGAACTTGAAAGTTTTTACAATAATAGTGGCAGATGCATTTATCGAGTGTTTACCTTGTCCCAGGCACTGTTCTAAGGGCTTAGCAAGTGTCGTCTCAATCATTTCCTCACCCAGACCTATGAGATAGGGACTTCATTATTCCCATGTAACAGATAAGTAAATCCAGGTACTGAGAAGCTAAGCAACTTGTCCAAAGTCTCATAGCTAATCAGTGGCAAAGCTACTGCAAGAGGCTGTCTTCACTACTGCAGGAAGCTGTCTTCTGGTATTGAGAAGGGGCGAGTAGGGGCTGGTACTGTTTTAAGTATAGCAGTAGAAAACCAGCCCATCTCTCGAGGGAAAGCCCAACCCTCTGTCATGGACGTGGCCAGGTGTGACAGTGTGGTGTGCCTCTGGCTCAAGGGGAAGACTTAACACCTCACGCAAGTGCTGCCCTTATCTGGAGATGGTGCCTGAGGACTCTGACAAAGCAGAGAACACCTTATCAGCCCACACAGCTGCTTCCTGGGCTATTTCCCCCAGGGACTTACATGGCAGTGAAAGGCAACACGTTCGGCTAGGCTTCCTGGACAAGCTGTGCTGCCTGGGGGAGCACCAGGTGCCCATTTGAGTTAGTCTGGTTTGCAGTCTGCACTTTGGATGAACTCACACCTCATCGCAGGCAGAGTCCAGAACTTGGGATGGAGAAGAATAGATTGTGGACACAGACTGAGGAGGGGACATGGAGGGAGCTATTGAGCTAGGGGAGACATTATCTTTTGTCTGTTTGCTGAGGGAAGTGCAAGGAATGGATTAAAGATCCAAATGAGGTGAGTATGTAGATGAGATATTCTCATCAGGGAAATATACTTATTAATAAAAAAAAAAAAAAGTCCCTCAAAATAGCTCACCTTGGCTTGACAGACAGTCCTGGGCAGTGGATGAGAAGTGATTTGGCGTAGTGGACATAGCATCAGAAAGTCAAATACCCACGTTTCTTTTTTTCCCTCTTCTCCTGCGTCTTTGCTTCCTGCTTCCTTTGGTGTGTCCACCCTCCTTTGTGCACACCGACTTTTCTCTTGGCTTGACTGTTGGTTTTCCTGCCACCTGATTCAAAGGGCTTGTGTCTCCAGCCCGCCAGGGGGCTGACTCTGACCCCCCACCACCACCACCTCTGGGTCATTATGCTCCAACCCAACCCTTTTCTCTTAGCACAGTCTCTGTCCTCTGAGCAATTGAAAGCAAGTGGCAGATGTGTCCGTGGCACCCTGGACTTCACTGACTCAGAAATGGAAACTGTGGCTCAGAGAACGGGGAAAGGAGCTTCCAACCCGGATTCGAGATGGAGACGGCACTGGACACTATCAAAACCCCTCAGGGGAACCCAGGTTTGGAAACATGTGGTGCTCCCCTTCTCCTACCGTCTCATTTGTTGCTGGAACACTCTCGTGCTTCCTTAATTCTCTTTTTAGAGGAAAAACCTGGGCTCCTGGATTGTTTAACATGGAAGGAAAAAGCCAGACCCGGAGAGGCAGTAACTGATAGAGGACTCCCCTCCCTCCCCACAGGTCGGGCAGCCCAGGTGGTGTGGTGGAGCCACTTCCTTGCCCCATCTGAGGTGAACAGTGAACCCCTGATACAGCGATGAGATGAGAAGCCATTCTAGACAGGTCTCTGTGCAAGAATTTCCATATTTATATTCAGAGCACTTCACAGTGTATTTCAATTGCTATTACTTTAGCAAATGTCTTTCATGCAAATTTTGATATTTTTCAATGGAGAAGCCTTCATCTGAATCAATGGAATGATTCTTTCCGCCTCCCACATGAAACAGCCAGTGCCTTTTAGTTGCAAACCTTGTACATGCTAAAGAGAGAGGCTCTGAGTTGATATCTGCACATTTGAGGGATCTGTGAGTTCTTCATCGTGACGGGAGGCTGGGATTCCAGGAGTGGACCCCATCAGCACTTCGTGTTACTTTAAATGGCAGTGTAGCCTAGCAGTGTCTCTCATCTCTGAAGCTCTGCTGGGCCCCCAGCCTTAATTCCTCTAGTTGAAGAGCAATTGGTTGCAACATCTCAGGCTTCGTGGGAGGCTAAAACCAAAGCTCTGGAGCGCCCCCTTCAGGAGCACAGCTTACAACAGCCTTTGACCTCTTCAAGTCTGCTCCACACTCCTGACACCCATGCTGGATGGGCAGCGGACATTTTCCTAGACACTTCCTCAATATGCTGGATGTATGTTTATTTTTCCTGCCCAGGGCCTGGCCCATGTTCCCTGCTGTCCCCTGATTCACCCAGCAGGGTCCTTGAAGGAAGCCTGGTACGAGGTCACTTTGCTGGGCAGGTGACCAGGAGGCAGGGGCCAAACACTGGCCTCTGCAGCATCCTGTGGACTCAGCGAGCATGAAAGGAGGCTGCACATACCAACCTACTCTGCCAGAGCCATGGCAGAGGAGTCCCAGGGGGTCATGGGCCCCTGCGTCTGTCACCTGAGTCGCAGCAGTCATTAATCACCTCTAAGGACAAAAAGTGCAATCCTTGTAGGCCAGGTCTGTCTCAGGGGCTGCTTCTCAGTCTGATGTCGCTCATGACTTGCGGTGGCCCCACTTCCCGCCGGACCGGAAGCCTACGCCATACAAGGACTCCCGGGGTCTGCACGCGCCTGTTCACTCCTCACCCCACCTCCCACCCTTCCCCGCTTTGCTCACTGACCTCCAGCCACACTGGTCTCTCCGCTGTTCCTCAAATCAACTGGATTCGATGATCCTAATTAGGGGCCTGTTTTCAAGCTATTCTCTCTGCCTGGAACGCTCTTCTCTGAGATCCACTTAGCTAATTCCCTCTCCTGTGAGAAGTCCCCGCCTAGATCTCACGTTCCCAACTAGACCTGCCCAACTTGGTTAATACCGCAACCTGCCTCCCTCTCCCCAGCACTCCTCTACCCCTGTCTGCTCCGTCTTTTCTTTTTCTTTCTTTTCTATGGCACTTATGTTTTTTTTAATAATAATTTTTTTTTTTTTTTTTATGATTGTCTTTCTTCCTCTCACCACCCTAGCAACTAGAAGATAAAATCCAGGAGGGCAGGGATTTTTTTTTCTTTTTTTTTTTATCAAATCTTTCACTGACGTAGTTCACGTGCCTACAATAATGGCAGGTTTATATTACTACTCGATAAATAATTGTTGACTGAAGGTGAATGAGTCTGTGGTTTCTGCAGAATATTCTCGAAGACTCTCTCCAATGTTGCAAATTCAGGTCTGACTGACCTACCTGATATACGACTAAGGTGTAGGCATTCCCAAGAATTCTCGTGTACCTGGACACACTTCGGCTTCACCACAAGACTTTTCCGTTGATGATGACACTGAGTCCGCTAAGCATGGTGTCTGAAAAACAGCCCTTGGGCACCCGAAATGACAGCCACACAGTTAAGCCTTTTGGATTCAAAGTTTGTCCTTTTGTTGTCTTTGACTCTTTACTGATAAGATTCAAAAGCAATTTCTATTCTAGACCCCCTCCCAAATGAAAGGTAGGTGAGGGGTTATATCTATAAAGAAACAAGAATCTGAGAAGTACAATTTACTATGAGGCAAAAAAAAAAAAAAGTATAAATATAATTTTAGAAAAGAAAGAAAAGCGAAGAGGCACAATCCTAAAGCCAATTTCCTTTCCAGTTTGCAGCCAGGCTTCTCCCCATAGTGGGTGCCTAATGGAGTGCAGCGACAGAAGACCAGGCAATCAGACTGTTCTCTTAAGTCGTGGGTGTTACTCTGCCGTCCCCAGCTTAGGACACCAAGTCATTTCTTTGCAATAAGCCCCTCTCACATGCACAAGGTAGAGTCGATGGAATTGCGGGAGGAGCTGAGTGTGGAAGCCAGCCAGCCTTGGCTGACTCCAGCACCCATGTGCTCACGGCACTGCCCAGAGGCAGAATCCCAGAGCAAGTAAGAGGGACTGAGTTCTCAGTCCTGATGACTCTGGCATTGCTTCTAGGAGCATGTCTTACTCAGATGGGACAGGAGGAGGAACTGGATAGAGATGGCAGAATTGTTGATGACAAGTTAGAGCTCCTGGAGAGCCACAGGTGCATAGATGGACCCTATTGGCCACTGAAAGTGGGCTGGGGAGGGAATGAGATGCCAGAATCTCTGAAAAGATGGGGCATCAAATCCATATCTTCATCCACAAAAGGTGTGGGGTCTCAAAAAGGGGAACCGCCTTAGTCCGCAGTTAGCAACCTCTTAGATCTGAGGTACGCTGCAGGGGTGGAGATGAGGACTTGGAAAATACGTGGCATGTGTGTCTGCAGAGATAATAAGTCTGGGCACCACCTCTCTGCCAGTGGGCACCCAGGGGAGGGAAGAGACGCCTGATCCGGGTATCCGGAGACCTGAGCTGCCCCTCAAGGCTGCCCTCTAGCTTTTCAACATCAATTCAGTGTCCAGCAGGGGAGGAAAGGGTTCGAAGCTGTGATCCACAAGGTCCTGCAGCCCTCGGCTGAGCTGTGGTCAGTCTGAAGGACGGCACCCTTGATCTCTCTCTGTAATAGCTTGGTAAAGTCCCCTGAGGCAGGAGAGAGGAGATGGGTAAATAGCACATACCCCTGGAACTGTCTGCAGGCTGAGGGGGCCCCTATTTCCTGGGCACTGCGTGCTGTGTGGGAGGGAATAAGGCATCGGAAGCACTGGTTTGACTCAGTTATTCACATCTGTGGCACTGCTAGGTGCTCTCTCATGAGAACTGCTGTGTCTGCTCACGGATCCTCATTTTACTGATAAGAACCAAAAGCTCAGGGCTGCTACTGCCTGTTGAAGACCATGCATTCTTAACACGGGTGCTGTTGCCACAAGAGGTGAAAATCGGTTCTTGGTGTGGGGGCGGGGTGGGGGAGGAGGGGGTGTAGGAAAAAAAGCTTCTTCTTATGCAGATGCATAATATTTATGACGTGCATAAACAGTTATATAGGTATGTGTAGAGCCAATACAGAGCTAAACAACATACCTGTAGAATTAAAATTTCATGGTGGAAATTTTAAAAATGGTTAAATAGGCTTCTTAGGAGGTGATAATGAAAAAAACAAAAAACGTTGAGAAACCATGGTCGAGACCAGCACTGTCTAGCCACCAGTCGCATGTGGCTGTTGAGCGCTTGAAATGTGACTAGTCCAAATCAAGATGTGTAAGAAGTTTAACATACACACTGCGTTTCAAACGCTTAGTAGGAAAAACAATGTAAAATACCTCATTAATTATTTTGTGTTGCTCATACGTGGAAATAATGACATAGTGGATATCTTGGGTCAAAGATATTATTAAAATCAATTTCACCTGTTTCTTTTTCTTTTTTAATGTGGCTCCCAGAAAATATAAAATTACAAACGTGGCTCACATTTTATTTCTAGTGGGCAGTTGCTGCTCTAGACAACCAGCTGCTTATCAGAATTCGTACTGGAGTTTTTTGACTTCCTCCCAGGCTGTTTTGTTATTCCACAGCAGTCTCCTTAGAGAAAATCCACTTGCTGTGTGACCTTAGGCATGCCTCTTAACCTCTCTGAGCCTAGGTTTCCGTTGAGTGCTTTGCAAATGAAGAAGCTTTTACCAGCTGCGAGGTTCCGTTCTAGACCCAGCTGAAAGCCTGTGGTCACTGCAGATAGGAGTGTGTGAGCTTCCTGATGACCTATTTCACCAGAAATGACAGTTCCCTAAATAGCAATGTCACCTGCTGTGTGTCTGCTTCTGGGGAAATGCCACATTAGAAAGATTAGAAAAGAGAGAGAGCTTCTACCCTTGAGACCAGCAGAAGAGTGTGTTAGAATAAATGACCATTTAACCAAGAAGAGAGAAAAACAAAAGTTTTTATTTCTTGTTGGAGGGAAGAGCTATAACCAAAAATTAGCTTTCACAAAACCTTCCCACAGTAATAGGGGCGAAGAAAATATCTTGCAAATGTGCTCTGCTGGGTTTAATTGATGATCGGATCGCCTCTGTGCCCATCTTTTTATTCCTTTCCTAATGCCTAATTTAAGGAGGGTGGGGATCAATTCTATTTTAATTTCATGAGAAAAATGCTGAATGAAAGAACAACGCAACAGAAAAATGAAACTTCAGACTTCAGCCCTCACTGACCCAGAACATGATCAATGGATTCCTCCTCAGAAAGGCCTCTGGAATCCGCCCCCTTCCTCAGTCCTCTGACAAAGAAGCAAGAAGTTTCACGCTGGAAAGAGAAAGCTTCTGGGGTGCTGGGGAAGCTCAGTCAGCGGCAGGCCCCACGACCTCCCTCTACTTTCCAAATTCTACCCTAACTCTCCTTAACTTTGGTTTCCATATCCCCACTTCCCTACCCAGAGGCTCTTCACATTCCTCCAGACTCTAGGCACGTCCTCTCACCCCAGCTAATCCAGCAAACAGGTCCTCA
>NW_011889236.1:732508-747931 GCF_000151845.1 Pteropus vampyrus
GTATGACTCAGGCTGGATGCAGCTGGGGCTATCGACCAGAAGCATGCAGCCTCTTCAAGTGCCCTGTGCTTCCCCACAGCACGCCAGCCCCAGGGGGTCGGACTTCTTACACAGCAGCTTCGATGCTGTAGACATGAACGTCCCCCTCTGGACAGGTCAAAAGCTGCATTGCCTTTTCTGACCCAGTCTTAGAAGTCGCACAGCACCATTTCTTACACATTCTTTTGCTCAAGGCGGTCCAAGTCCTCCGAGACACAAGAGCTTATGTCTCCCTCATAAGCTCTCCCTCTAGATGGGAAGAGTGTCAAAGGATTTGTGGCTATTTTTAAAAACCACCAAAAAATGGGAAAGTACTGAAGCATCTTTCTGGTTTTACAGGTTTGGAAACTCAGACCCAAGAGGACAAGAGTTTCACCAGCTAAGGGCTCATTAATTATTAAATGCATAATTTAATTGAGTGCCAACTATGTACCAGACAGGCGTGGACCCAGCTGCCAGGGATGCTTGCCAAGTCCTTCCTAGGGGTGGCAGGCCCAGGCAGACCCACTAAGAACCCCTGTGGTCCGATGGTTGCAGGCACCGCCAGTCCTTCCCCTGGCAACTGGTCACCTGTGGACATGCGCAGAGGGCAGTTGACAGGGCAGGGTAATGCTGGACTCTTCAGCATCAGAACAACTTCAATGGCAAAGTCTGGTGTATCGCATTCTGAGTCTGCTCCATTTTCATCTCTAATCCTCATTTATTCAGTAAAACTCATTGACTCCTACTCTGTGCCAAGCTTGAGAGCTGGCAGTCAGAGCAATGAATAAATAGAATGAAGGCCTTGCCCTCGGTGAAGGATTTCCCCAGGCCATCTCTGCCAGAAAGGCCACTGGTGGGGCTGCGAGGTTCCAGGGAATAGGGTCAAGGAATTTTTCAACTCCTCTCGAATCTCCACGCCCAGAGCCGACTGGAGAGGAATTGGTCACGCAACTTAGCAATTTAACCAGGTTAAACTCAGCAGAACAGAAATCAGCTGAGTGTGAAGTTGGAAGGCAAGCAGCTTACATTTAAAAAACCCAAGAAATATTGCAATGCAGACTAATAGCAATTGGGAATATCACTAGACAGACTCATTAAGCAAGAAAGTTTCTGTGAAAATAACAAAATCACAGCACCCAGGACACCCCGGCATGAGATTAAAAGCTGAAAGTAGGTTTAAGCTTCATATTATTAAACTGCATTATGACAGTTTAGTGAGAGAGAGCTTAGAGCCATCGGAGTCGATGGTGGCCCTGTTATGGGAATCTGACTGCGTCTTTGAAATTCAGAGCAGTTTGAAAGAATGAAACTGTCAGAATATCCCTCTCGTGTGGGGCAGGGGAGGGGAGAGCGGGAGACTGGGAAGTGGCCTGTGGGAAGGACTGGAGGCGGGGAGGGCTGGTTGAAGGAGCGTGTACTGACAAGAAGACACTTCCCTGAAGTCTGTCCGGGAGCTGAGGGCCAGGGGGGTGATTTGGGGAAGAGAGTGGGGCCCACGCGGTAAGCGCTCAGCAAATGTTAACTCTTGTTATGATCATCCATGGGCCCATCTTGCAGTGTGGGTTGCTGGGGGGCGAATACCAATGACTCCAGGCCAGCTGGATTCTGAGCTTGCTTTCTCCCCGTGTTTGATCCCAGAGCCACCAGGAAACCAGCCAAAGTCAGAGAACAGGGTGATGCCTGGAAATCAGCAAAAGCCACGTCGGGCGAACAAGCCGATGTCCCTTCCACATGTCTCTTTGATCTATGGCGACACAAGACGAGAACAAGCTCTTGCAGGGTGGTGTAGGAGGCGTGTCATGCTCAGCAGTTGCAGGCATCGTGCTCTGTGCTGGCAGCGCTGGGGAGGGCGCGAAGCCCAGGCTGCCCGGGCACAGCAAACCCCACTTATGGTCTGGGCCTCTGGCTCTGGAGCTCGGCTTTGGGGACCAGGAAGCCTGGCAGGCGTTGCCCAGGTGTTTGCTGCTCCGTCCACTTGTTAGTAGAGCACTTTGGCTGGCGAGGTTCCAAAATATATTCTAGTCACTCAACTCTTGGAAAGCGGTGGGTCTGGGCTTCAACACACGTTCTGCAAGGCCAAGATCCAGTGGTCTTTCCTCCCCGACTCTTCTCATTCCTGAATCTTACATGGCCCCAGGATCAGGCTAGTGGACATTCACAGCTCTCCCCCAGTACTTTCCAGCCTGAGAAGACTCGTCCCCCTTCAGGCCTGGTGCCCTTGTCACCTGACATCTGGGTGGGAGTTAGACCTTCCAAAGATATTCTGTTCCTCCAGACAGTTCAATCCCCTTGCCAGAGAATATGTTTCCCCAAATTCAACGTGCGTGAGAACCACCTGGAGAACTTGTGAAAGCACTTGAGTCCTGGTGTCCTTGAGTTCCTAACCCCAGACATTTGGATCAGTAGGTCTGGGATGGGCCTTTGAATCTGCATCTGTAACAAGCTACCAGGCGATGCTGATTCCCTCTTGCCTGCAGACCACAATTTTAGTAGCCCTGTTCTTAAATTCATAATGACCCCATATCTCTTTTGAGAGCCTGCTCTCTCCTTTAATGGTTCCATATTACCCTCAAGATAAAATCTAAGCACTTCGGTATTCACATAAACGTTTCCATGACCTGACTTCAAAGCAGGGTTGCCACATGCTGTTGCATAGTTTGTGCACAGTTAAAAAACAGCACCGAAGGGATGAAATCAGCTAAGCACCGGGCTGTGTCTATCGGGAGGAATACGACTAGGCACGAGAAAGGCGTATCTTTTTCTTCTCACAAAGGCACTCCGAGCTCGCTGAAGTGCAGGGGACTGGGATTAAGGGGGGACTCTATCTGCCTGGAAAGGTGCCTTTTTCCGTTTTGTACAGAGGTGTTATAGAAGCTACTAGTCATTCTGCCCAAGAATAGCTCGGGCCGCCTCTTCCTTCACTCTGTCTCCCATCACTTCCTGTCACCCTTCTCCTACCTCCCTCATCTGGTTAAGACCTTCACCCTCTGGGGGAAGACTTCCTGGCCCCAGAAACCTTCTCTATCCTATGCTCCCAGGATCCACGTGTCCTTCCCTCAGAGCAGTCATCTTGATGTGCCTTCGCCGCTCATTCCTGTGGTCACCCCTGACCCCCTCACTGGACTGTAAGCTTCTGGTGGCTCCCCAGTGCTGAGCACAAAGCCAAGTCAGGAGCTCAGTGAGTATCTGTTATAGATTCTATTCTGCAGCCACGAGGACCTCACACGTGCCTAAACCCAGCCTGCCATTTTTTGTTGTTGTTTCTTAAATGTTTTATTTTGAAATAATTCTAAATTTACAGAAAAGTTGCGAAAAATAATACAGAGAGTTCTCTAGCTTTCACACAACGTCAAATGCTAACATCTTACATAACCATGGTATATTTGTCAAAACTGAGAATCCCCGTCTGAATTACAATTGACCAAACTCCAGAATTTTTTTTCAGATTTCCTAACTTTTTCTGCAGGTGTTTTGTTGTTGTTGTTGTTGTTGTTTTAATTTTCTCCCTTCTAGTTTCCTGCGTAGCATTTAGGTGTCATGCCTCCTTATCCTCCTTCAATCTATGACAGTTTCTCTGTGTTTCCTAGTCTTTACAACCTTTACATTTTTTTAAGAGTGCTGACCAGTCTTCGGTCTGGATTTATCTGATGTTTTCTCATTAATGGACTGAGATTCTGGAGAAAAATACCACAGAGGGTATGTGCCCTTCTCGCCACAGCATCCCAGGGGGGCACTGATCTCAATATGACTTGTCACTGGCAATGTTGACCTTGATGACTTGCTTAAGGTGGCGTCTGCCAGGTCTCTGCACTTTAAAGCTATTATTTTCCCCTATTTATTCAAAGTGAGTCACAGATCCAGCTCGCACTCTAGGAGAGAGCAGTTAGGCTCTGCTTCCTGGAGGGATGGATGTCAAAGAATTTGTGGCTTTATGGGGAAACCACAACGGTAACTACTAAATGTGGAGGAAATAATGTTTTGAAAATATTCTATTTCTCCTTAGTTTTACCCACCAACTTCAGCATTCACCAGGGAATCCTGCCTGAGCCATTATCACTGCGGTGTTCCATTGATGAGCTTCTAGTACCTTCCAGCAGGCCATTTTTAGGACAGCTTTCCTTGGCACATGCTTCATTTCAGAGATCTTTGTGCTTTAGGGCCCAGCTCCAGCATTCTCTGCCCTGGCTGCCCAATCAAATCTCTTGGAGAACTTTAAAAATGTCTGATGACCATTTGTACACAGAGTGTTTGATTGAGCTAGTCTGGGATGGAGTTCAGGCATTGGTACTTTTTAAAAGGTCTTTGGGGCATTCTATGCCCTGGAGTCCAGGCCGAGGACCACTGACCCAGCCCAACACTCTGGCAGCTTCTTTGGGAAGCTGTCCTCACTCTCTCTGGCAGAACCAGTTACGCCCAGATAAGTGTTCCCGAAGAACTTGGTTCCCTGCAATAGCCATCAATGCTCTGTTAGCTCCCAAAGTCAGGACCTGGCTTTTCTTCAGCAGTGTTTCCCCAGAGCAGAGTCTAGCCCAAAGTGAGTTTTCGGTGAGCATTTGGTGATAGAGAGAATGATTCCATCGCAATAGAAGCAAAAGCACTGGCTGTCTGTGCGTGCAAGTGGCCAGTCCCTGTGCTCTCTCACTGGCCCCGAAGTGCTGGCAACACCAGGGACATCAGTGCACGTGTCAGTCATGATCGTTTTTTCTACTGTTGTTGCAACCCTCAGCTCTCTAGGAGCATCAAGGGCTCCGTGGCCAAGAAGTCACTGGCACATGCATAGCCTGCATCCCTGCATGCTCGCCGTTCTTCAGGAGTGTGTTCCCGTGTTGTTTTTGAATTGCCAACAAACTAGAGTCCACACTACACTTCCAACAGGAGGAGATTACCTTGAACCTGGTCTCCTTTTGTACGTTTGCTTTGGAGGCCACCAAGATGGCAAAGCCCATGCCTGTAAAGACTTTTATAGTGAAAGTAAATATTTTAAACAGCTGTTTTGAGTTTGAAGAAAAATTAAATGATTTTAACTCTTTATTCAATGAACTGAGAACGTTGGTCTATTTTACCTGTAATCTTGTTAAAACTCTATTATATTGAGACTTCCAGAATATGAGCTGGAAGCCATTTGGAGAGAGTCGGGAGCAGATGAGATGGGTAACTTAGGGTGCTAACTCCCCTCTCCCCCAAAGGGTTTAGGATGAAGACACCATGGGTATAACAGCAAGGGAGAAGCGTGCTAAGCTACAGAAGATGCTTCAAGCTGTAGTGACCCAGTTTATACTGTCGCCACTGACAACTGATGCTATTATGAGTTTCTTCAATATGGGGTCATCTATTTGGGAGTGAGCTCTTTGAACAGCCTTTGTGGCTCTTCTAGAGTATGTCTGCATGTTCAAAGAGACTTATCCAAGTTCTTGTCACGTCATGGCACTCACTGTGATGAAGCTGAGACAGCAGAGAACACTTCATGAGCTGTGAGTCAGCATCTGTTCTTTTAGGATGCGGCCCAATCACACATATAGCTGCCCTCACCCCTGCTTACCCTTTGAGCATGTTGTCTCTCTTGGCCTCAGTGTCCTCAGCTGAGGAATGGGAATAACCATAAAGAACTCTTAGCATTTTTTGAGGGTTACATGAGGGGATATTTTGTGAGTCCCCTCTCACAGTGCCCGGCATAGAGTGAATGCTCCAGAATAGTGTGTTTGTCATGATTGTGTCTTCAGACCACGTGTTTCTACGTCTTGGCCACTTCCCTCATCTCGCTTTTTCTTATATGCTCCCTTAACCCCCAAGCCCCATCTCATGCTCAGGACCTAAGTCTTGTCAGCTGCTCTATCTGAACTTGGAACTGCTGTGTCTTACCCTATACCAAGCCCAGTGCCTGGAGCACAGCAAGGCTCAATCTACACATGTTCAAGAAACAGACAAGTCCTTCGGGATGGGGCTGTTCAAGGGAAATTGTTTCCTGATCTCTTTGCCTCTCTTGCCCCCTCGTCTTCAGCTCAGGGTAGAAGGCCGCTTGTTCTTTGCAATATGGCCCCTGGTCCATTGCAGCTAGAGCCTTGATGCAAAGGCTAAAATAGCTCACGGACTCCCTGAAGCCTTACTCCTGAACAAAGCGGTTGCCTTCCAGGAATATAAAAGCTGAAGGTCATTCCACAACACAAACCAAGACAGAAACTAAACTTAAAATTATTATTTAACCCTTGAAGAACCCAAGGCTCAGAGAGGTTAAACAAATTGCTTAAGCTACACAGCTAGTTTGATCATCTCCTTGTACATGAAAGAGGAAGAAAGGTTGGAACGAAAACCAGATAAGAACCTTGCCCTCTTGGAGCTTAAATGGAGTCAGAAAACTCTATTCAGGGCCAGAGAATAAATATTTTAGACTCTATGGGGCACAGGGTCTCTGTCACAAGTACCTAATTCTGCCGTTGTACTGTATAAGCAGCTACAGACACTACGTCAGTGAATAGTGTGGTTGTGTTCCGGTAAAGTTTTATTTACAAAAAACAGATGATGGGCCAAAATTGGCTTTTAGGCTTTACTTTTTAAACCCCTGGGCTGGTGGAAGAGGGACTCATTCATGAAATAATTGCATGGCTGAAGGTAAAATTGGTGGTTCCAAGAAGAGAGATGTGATTCTGGAAACATAAAATAGGTGCACGTGGGAGTCAGAGAAGGTGCTCACGAGAAGTGTCCTTTTAAGTGCAGACTAAGGCTGAGGAGTCCAAACTAGGTGAAGGGGAGGCATGGGAAAGGAAAAGTGTTCTGAGCTGACAGAATAGCTCGTGCAAAGGTCCTGTGTCCGAAAGGACCATGGCTCTTTTTAGACACTGAAATAAAGCCTAGAATGCAAGAGGGAGGTCAAGAGAGGCCAGCTCATGCAGTGAGCTGAGGAAGACCATCGAGTAAGAACATGATCTTAATCCCGAGAGCTATGGGAAACTGTTCTCTTTGGATTCTAGGGTGTGATGCCACTGGATTCTCATTTTGAAGTCCTCACTCTGGCTTCTGGCTGGGGATTCCACTGACAGCAACCAGAAGAGACAGGGTGGTCTCTCGATCACCTCGTTAGAGCCACAGCCCAGTCCCTGGAGCCCAAGGTGGACATGCAGCTCGTCAGCATTCCACGGCCTCGCTCTCCACTTCCAAAGATCCCCATTGCCTTATGCACGTTATGGCCACCGCTCCATCCCATTTCATTTTTCTCGCCTGCCTTCCCCTCTCCAGCACGCTCTCCCGCAAGCTGCAAGTTAGTAAAACTTACAAGTTAAATTTTTCAAAGAATGTTTCTGACAAAGCAGTGGGGATTCGATTTGGTGAAGCCCTTCATAAAAAATGGAAGACGCGCTATATTAACATACATTGATTTATTCATAGTGTTTCATTACGAGTAAGTGAGGATCCTGTGATACCAGGAAAGGTTAGGAGAGCAGGGGAGCACGGTATATTATACTGACAGCTCGTGGAAATTGAGTTGCTTCTGGATTGAATTCGGAGCGCAGAAAAGGAATCGGCTAGTAAATAAGGCATGAGTTTTACCTCCCAGTACCTGTATATCAACACAGTTGCCACCAGTTCAGGCAGGGGGACTGGGGATGAATTTCAAAAGGATGCATATGCATGCCTTCTCCACTGGTGGACAGAGGTTAGCTGCCATAGGCCAAGCTCTTTGAACGTGCCCCTTCTTCTGTCTCTAGGTAGACCTGAATGCTCAGCTCCCCCATTGGCTCACCGCTCTCCAGTCGCACTGGATGTTTCTCAGCTCTCACAAGGCTTTGCCCAGCCCGGGCCTTTGCCCAGGCAGTTCCCTCTACCCAGAAGCTGGAAGACTCTTTCCTCATTCTGAATCTCTTCTCGTCCTTGAATATTAGTTCAGTTCTCCCCTGAGATACCTCCGTGAGCACTTTGTCTTAGTTGGGCGTTTCTCAGAAGCAGACCCCGCGATAAAGTTTCAAATACAAGCAGATTATTGAGAAGTTTAGAAAACACTAGGGAGTAGGGAAGAGAAAGGAAGGTAGGCAATGGTGAGTGTGCTTTCCAGCCAGCTGCCTCTGGAGGCAAGGAAGTCCCATCCTGGGAAGTGTATGCATCAGCTCCCATAGGTCCAGTCACTGGGGGTATTAATTACCGAGCACTTTCTGCCAGCGCCCATGCGAAAGCCCTCAAGCAAAAAAAAGGCAGGTGTTTGCAGGCTTGTCTTTGAGAACAGCTGGAGTGGATAGGAGTAACCAGAGGAAATGCTGTGACCAGGCCCCCCAGGGACCAGCGGGAAGGGTGCCCCTGCCCAAGCCGTGCTTGCGAAATGCCCACATCCTTAAGCTCCACACAGTTCTTATCCTGAGCTCACTCTGCTCGGGGCAAAGTCTGGCCTCTGACATGTGGCATTAACTGCTACATTGCTACTGCTTAATATAAGGAGAGAGAAGTCACCTCTTTCTCCAAAAAGTTTGATGTCCTTGCCAGGAACAGCAACCTGCTTATTTTTTAGGTAAAGTTTCTGTGTTCCCGTTTTGTTGTTGTTGTTGTTGTTGTTGTTGTTGTTGTTGTTTTTGTTTTTTGGGGTTTTTTTTTTGCCTAGATTTGTCCTTCCTGTCAAACATGGGACCTTCCTGATGGAGGACAAAGTGATACAAGACACCTGCATAGTTGACTTTCCTATCTCTAGAAGAGAAGACACTTGAGGACAGGGCTTAACTTGTATTCATTTGGGGGGCCCCAGCAGCACACAGCGCAGATTCTAGAGTACAGGAGTGAAGGTTTGTAGTCCCACATCCATCATAGAACAGTGACTAACCATGAGACTGCATGATCTACAGCTACACGTGACAGCCTGCACGACTCTCGCAAGCGTAATGTTGAGCTAAAGCAGCCAGATGCAAAAGAACACAACCTGTGTGACTCTACATAAAGTTCAAAACCAGGCAAAACTAGTCCAAGCTGTTAGCAGTCAGGATGAAGGTATCCATGCCAGGAGAGGCAGATAAGGATGGGAAGAGGCGTAAAGGGAAGATTTTGGATCTGGTAATGTTCTCTCTCTTGACTGAGTGCTAGTTATATGGCTGTGTCCAGTTAGTAAGAATTCATTGAGCTGTATAGTTTCCTGTTTGCGTATTATACTTAATAAAACTTTTTTTAGTGGAACAAACTAGATAAAACAAATAAGTGAAAAAGCCTGTGTCTGCCACGTTAACAACTGTTTGATTTGGAAACGTGGTACTCAGAGTGTAAACCATTGGAGGCCGGTGCCAGAATGCCAACTGTTATGTTATTTTCACAGCAGGATAAGTGCAGGAATTGAGAGGGAGCACCCAGAAACTTCTACAGTGCCTTGACATTGCTGTGACATCTGAGTGCACTGGTCAGTGGACACATCTCCTTGCACAAAGTGTAGATCGGTTTAGTTATTGCCAAACTCACATGAGGTGGTCTATGGAGTATTACAGATCTGCAGTGGATTGGGAAACCCCAAAATGGCCCTTCATCATAGATATTTTGAAAAGCGCTGATTTAATGAAAGTTGTTTCCACTTGAGCCTCAGTTTATCCATCATTAAAATGAGGATAAATATCCCAATGCCCCCCAAACACGATAATGCATAAGGAAGCAGCAGGCAGCACCACATGGAGTTAGTGGGCTGATGAGCGGCATTTTTAACTAGCCTTCCAAAGGATTCTAATTGGTCTGCTACTCTTGATCACTGCTATATACAGCTGCACTGTCCAAGGTGGTGGCCACTAGCCACATGGAGCTGCTGCACATTTGAAATGTGGCTAGTCCCAGGGAGGATGTACTGGAAGGACAAACTACATACTAGATGTCTAAGACTTATAGAATACATTTATTCATATTATGAAGTATGAATCTAAAATATCTCATTAACTTTTTACTTTGATTACAGGTTGAAATAATATCTTGCATATATCGGCTTCGACAAGATATATTATTTAAATTAATTTTACTTTCTTTTTTCATTTTCTTTTGATGTGACCACTAGAAAACTGAAAAGCATGCATGTGGCTTGCATTGCTTTTATCGGACAGCAGAGCTCCAGGGCATCGGCCATGGAGTATTAGGAGGCTGGGATAACCTGTAGGGTGGACGGCAGCAGCAGAGCCTGCTGACCAAGCTCACGTGCCCCCTCCCTGCCTCCCTGAAGTGTCTTCCAGATAATCTCCATCCAGCTTCCTGGATGAGGTATTTATTGGTTTGTTTGCTGGCTTGTTGTGCAGATCAACTATAAGGCTGTTGGCTCGCTGGACCCGAGTGCCGACCTCTCCAGCCAGAGGGGAAAAGTGTTCAAGCTCCGGAATGAAACCCACCACCTCTTTGTGGGTCTGTACCCAGGGACCACCTACTCCTTCACCATCAAGGCCAGCACAGCAAAGGGCTTTGGGCCCCCTGTCACCACTAGGATCGCCACCAAAATTTCAGGTATCTTTTTTAGAAAGCGAAAAGGAAGAAGATTGTTGCTTCCCCCCACCCTGCCCCCCATCTCTTATTTTCCTGAGAGTGAAAAAGGTCAGAGCAAACTGGCACTGTGTGATATTAGAGCAGTCAGGACAATGCGGTCCCTCATGTGTTACCATTGTTGTCTCGTGGAGAATCCAATCCGCAAACTTCCCAAAGTGTAAAAAATATATTAATTAGACTAGACCAGAGGGAATGCTGAGTGATTCACCAAATAATGTACCACACAGTTGCACTAAACAGTACTTTTTTTAAAAGAAATACAATTTGGTTTGTAAAAATGTGATTTATTTACAGGACTATTCCTTTTGAACCAGGGCAACTAGACACCATTAGACAGCATCAAAGCAGAATTATCTCAGAGCCCTTTTTGCAAATTATGTTTTTTTTCAGAGTACCTATGCAATTCAGGTCTGCATACATGCGTATTTTGCATACACTAACCCATGGTGTTTTCGTAGCTTAATGTTTTCACTTATCTTTATACCATCAACATTTTCCATGTTGCTGCATTGCTTTCATTATAATGTTCTGTCAAGTGGATGGACGTAATTTAATTAAACATTCCCCTGTGGTTGGATATATTTGGTGCTTCCATGATTTTATAAAATAACGCTTCAATAAACATGTTACAGAATAAAGTCTAATTTGTTCGTTTGGATTATAACTTCAGGATTAAATTTCAGGAATTGAAATACTGAATTAAAAGGGATGTGGATTTTAATAGCTCTTAATACAAATGGCTAAATTACCTTCCCGAGGGATTAAATTTAGTCACATTCTTATCAGTTGGGGATGAGAAAGGGAGGATCTCAGATGAGAAAGAAAAAAAGATAATAGGAATTCATCACTGCTGTAATTTACATTTTAAATGTGTTTAACAAGGTTGACTGCTTTTGCATCTTTGTTAACTTATATTTCCTGCATTTATCTGTTTATTTGGCGTGGAACTTTTTGATTCATGGAGGTTACTGGCTACATACATCACAGCAGACTTTGTCCAGACGCTTCTGCACTTTGAAGGAACTCATGGGCAGGCTGGACGTCAGGGCTGACTTTGCTGAAACCACAGGGGTGCCATGTGATGACCAGCTAACCCTTTCCCAAATGTCCCAAGTGTCCTTAGGGACAGCATCAAGGAAAAGCGGTGAGCACAGTTTAGGACCTGTGCTGAGCTCCATCCTCTCTCTGTTCTCTGCCCAGCTCCGTCGATGCCTGAATATGACACAGACACCCCGCTGAATGAAACGGACACGACCATCACGGTGATGCTGAAGCCCGCTCAGTCCCGGGGAGCCCCTGTCAGGTAAGGAGGGTTCTTCACCTGGAGCTTACGGTTTTCCTTCTCTGCACCATGTGCATCTCCCATTGAGTCATGCCACTGCCGGTGCCCATAGGCAGGACTAGCCAGGAGCAAGGCTTCCTGGAGGAAGAGGGTCAGCAGCCAAGCCCGGTTCAAAAGGGGTCACTGAGCCAGGATCCTCTCTCCACACAAGGGGGTTCAGAGGACTGGTTCAGAGGGAGCATGCTCATGGGGACCTAAGGGAGGCTGGGAGAGGAAGTCCTGAAAGACACTATGGTAAATTTATCTAGTGGACTGGAGGCCTAGAAACACACAGTCTCCTGACCAGATCACCTTTCCATGTCTGACTGCAATTAACAGACAGATGGACAGACTTGCTGAATTCTTAAAAAAAAAAAAAAAAAAAACCTGCTCAGAGATTATGACTGGAACAAGACCTTTGGGCTGGAACAGGTTAGGGCCTTAGTGTGCTAGAGTCCCACAGAGGGACTTGTGGTCAAAGCCATTCTGCTGATTTTCACAAGAGACTGCTGGAGATCAGGAGCATACTTACAGCCCAGGCAATGAAAGCATCTCAGTAGCTAAGCCGCCCCAGTGCGAGTTCATGGCTCATGGCTATCAGGAAGGTGGGCATCTCTTTTAAACAAGCCACACTTCACAGAGGACAGCAGCTCCTATGTTGACTGCTGGCTTTGCTCGGAGATCAAGGGACTATCGTCTCTTGAAATCAAGCAGAGTGTTGGGTGGAAGAGCTTTCACGCTAGCTCAGTTCAGTTTGACAAGCATTCATTGAGTGCCTTATATGCCTGGAATTAGGAATATTGAATATTTATTGAGCACTCACTCTGTACCAGGCACTGTTTAACTCGTGCTCTAAAGAAAGTCAAACTCTAGCTGGGGAGACAGAAACACGAAAGCATAATTACAATACAGTGCACGCTTATGGAAATAGGCAGCGATCATTATGAGAGCTCAGAGGAGAGAATTCCCAGAGGAGGAGACACTGCGCTATATCTTAAATGTGGTATAAGATTTCACCAAAGTGCTACGAGGGTCCAGCATGAGCAAAGGCATGGAGGGGAGAAGCAGCCTGCTCTCCTGGGAGCAACCGCAAGTGGCTGTGTTTGCTTTAGCATAAAGATGAAGGCAGAATTGGTGGGGAAAGAATGGAGGACATGTTTGAGATACTCAAGTTTGTTTGAGGGGCCATGAGTGGCCACTGGACAGCCACATGCAGTGTCACTTTTAGGATACTGGAGACTGGGAGACCAGCCAGGAAGAAGGCTATTGAAATGGTCTAGTTATCTGTTCTCCAAACTGGATCCAACTCTACCCAGAAATTATAGGCAGTGGAGCAGATAGAATCAACTGCCAGCAATTGGAAAGTTCCCCTCAATTCGGCAGACTTTGAACGATATTCTGTCCTAAGTCAGGTGAATCGTCAGGCCTTGCAACAGGTGTGCATAGTATTTGCGGGGCACCTGAACTAAGAACTTTTCTCTTACATTCTACACGTGAGTTTTTCCAGGACTGTCCTAGCTATAATGGCCCAAAGCAGATGAGGTCTCTTATATCAAGTAGTTATTGAGTTATTGCTTTTATTCTTGGGCAACATTGTCATTTAATTTTCTCTATACACCGAGATATTATCTTAATTGTCAAATGAAGAAACTGAGGCTCAGAAATTCCCAAGAGCATACAGGCAATAAGTAGGAAAGCTGAATATTGATGTGGGTCCTCCAAGTGCCAAATCTCGTGTTCCATTTTGGCCACCGATGCCTTCCTCCCTTTCACAGCTCCTGCCTGTTTCATACAGCAGTGTTGGTCGTGTTTCAAAAGCTTAGAAAGCATTCCAGATGGCAATGCATGGCCCAAAAGAGAGAAACAGCTTACCCGATATGGTACGACAAGTTAGCAGCTGACCCGGGATCATAGGCCAGATCTTATCCAAAGCCCATGACCTTTATAAGGTAGACCCAGGAATCTCTTTTATTACTGCAAGCCTACAAAACTACTGGCAAAGGGACCTGATCGGCTGGCATCCACTGTGTGGCATCCTGGTGAGGGCGGATTCAGTCCAGCTCCCTACAGTCTTCTGGCTGCTGTGTGGGGCAAAGGAAAAGATGTGAGTTTGGTGGCCATGAACCTGGGTTCAAATCCTGCTCTAACACTGCCATGTGACCTTAGACAAGATGCTTAACCTCTCTGAACCTCAGTTTTCCTTATATGGAAAGTCGGATAGTAGCTATTTCACAGAAGCCAAATAAAATATAAAAGTGAGCCAAAGCCGGGCAGACCGTCAGAGAATTCCTTCGTTAGCTTTGCTTCTTCTCTGTGGAACTTAGGAAGTTCTGTTCAAAACAGTTTTTGAAAATCTGCCCTACTACAGGGTCACAGTGTTGCCTGCTTTCTTCTTAGGCAAATTTCCAAAGATTTTCGAGACCCTGATTTCATGGTTGGGAGGGAAATAATTTGCTTTTTCCTTAGGATCCCCTAACGTCTTTCTAGCACAGTTTCAGAAAAAAAGTCATTTTTTAAACGATATTGAGAAATAAGCAGTCTGAGTCCTGCCCAGTGGCAGCATAAAGTTAATTTTTGTACAGAGCACCAGGGACCTAACCTCAAAATGAGTCAGATTATATGCCTATGAACCTCTGGAAATGCTTCAAAGCCAGCTGAACACAGATGGGAGTAATTACCATTGTGTTTTATTGGGTAACTACTATGTTTCGAGAATTTAACCTTAACTAACCTATGAGGATTAGTATTATCTTTCTGTTAGAAATGAGGAAACTCATTTTGATAAAGCTCAATTACAGAGCCTGTTAAGTGATGAAGCCAGAACTTATACCCAGCCCTCTCTGACTCCAGAGACCAGCAAGGGGGTTCTCGGAGCAGCCCAGACCTACGTTCTTGGGAAAGCTTTTCCAGTTGCTACAAAGAAAAGCCCTTTACACTTTCTCTCTGAGCCTACATACCCTTAGTTTGCATATCTGTTTAATAAGCTCATACATCTTAAGTCTACAGTAAATTAGGAGATGGGAATGGAAATGCTCCAGTAGCAGTGAAAAATGACAGTTGGCAGGGAGCCAAAAACGGGACAACCCTACAAAACTGACACAGAGACTCAAGAAATAAAGAGATCCATATGCTGCAGTTCGTGCAGACCCTCACAGCCATGGTTGTTCATTTACTATTCCCGGCTCACCCCCAAAAACGTAGCATTAGGTTCCATGTCTTCAAGTTAAAAGGGGCTGCTAGCTTCCATTTAATGAGCAAAGACTGGCTGTGTGCCTGTCACTGCAGATAAGCTATCCATATCCTTACAACATTGCAATAATAGTTGCCCCATTTTGCAGATATGGAAACTGAGATACACAGACGCTGAGTGAGTTGACCCAAGCCACGAAACAATGCAGGCAGAATTTAAACCCAGTTCAGCTGACCCTAAGCCAACACTCATTCCATTACACCACATCACCTCCCTGGAAGAAAGTTGTGCATGATACATTTTGGTGACATTTCCATGGGAAAAAGAAAAATTAAAATAAATGTCACTGCTCAAAGGGGCAATGCTTGGTGTCTGGAAATGTCTGGCTGTTTTTCTTCTCCAAGCTCTGGATCACCGA
>NW_011889236.1:748921-751464 GCF_000151845.1 Pteropus vampyrus
GGAGTGAACCTCTATCAACTAGGGAATGAGGGGTAGGCAAGATGACTTCTCGGGAGTCCTTCAACTCTGAGTTGTGTGGTCCTAGCCTGTAATGTGAGAACTGCAGCATGTCCCTCTCTGAGGGTGTCTGCCTGTCCTCAGACTCATAGCTAAGCCTCAGCCTCCAGGTTCTGCCCAGAAGGCTGCTCTGCCAGTGGTGCTCGGGCCCTGGCTCAGCCAGACTCCTGCCCCTGCTCTGCCGCTGGCTTCCCCTTTGAAGCCCACAGATCAGGCTCTGTCTGGCAGAGCTAAGCACGTAGGGGAACAGGGAGGATTGCCTTGCTGGGCTCCTGCTTCCTCCTCTCTCCAGCCAAACCACGTTGGCAGCTTGGCCTATTTTTCTAATACTCCACAATGGAGATTTATTGCTTTTGCATTGCTTTTCCCAGGCCTTCAAAGATTTATTGGTTTTTAAGTGACAGAATCCCAGAATTGCTTAAAAGATCAATCAAAGAGTGACGAGAATCTAATATTCAGCTCCGACTTGAACATGCCGAGCCTTCTTCCTCTGCACCCCAGCTGTCACACTGATGTATCTGTAGTAAGTAACCTTCATAAGGAAGTAACTTGGCCATGAATTAATCACCCATAATGCAGTTCCTGAAGTGAGGCTAGGGGCAGAGCCCCAGATTCTGTAGCAGACCCTCCTCTGGATTCCCAGCTGGATTCCTTGGAGATGCCCTTCTCTTCCCCTACTCTCTCTTTCCCATCCGGTTGGTCACTAGGACCCATCCACTCAACATCAGAATCAGCTTGGAGATTAGCTCTTTCTCCTTTCCTCTGCCACTCTTCACCCTGCTCTCCTACCCTGCTGGGGTGGCTTGCTGGTTTGCCTGTCATAAGTTTCTCTTTCTTTGGTCCAACCCCCACTGAGCTGATGTAATCGCCCTTTGGAAGCACAAATTGGATCAAGTTAATGTTCCCGCTTAAAATTCATAAATAGGTCACTGGCTTTCTACCGCATTTAAGTTCAAGCTTCTTAGCATGGAATTGAAAGCCCATCAGAATATGGCCCTAACCTGTTTCTGGGTTTATTGCCTTTCACTCTGTCCCCTTACCAGGTTTTACTCAAGTGCTCTGTGTTCTGTCTTCATCATTCCCTCCTGAGCTTTTAATTGTGTTATACATTCGTTGTATCTTTCCTCTGGTTTTGTTTCTTGTTTACTCCTCACTAGACTGCGAGCTCCAAGAAATCAGGAGCCTTGATATTAATGGATCCCCTCTTCTGTAGACGGTGTCTGGCATTGAGTATCTACTCAAAAAAAAAAAAAAGAAAGAAAGAAGAAAAATCAGCAGATCTGTTTTGCATGCCTCATAGATACCAGGTGCTGGGACTGTGGAGATCCCCATCACAGGCCCTGCCTTCAGCCACCTCCTAGTGTGTAAGAGTGCTGTCCAATAGAACTTCCTGCCATGACAAAAATGTCCTATATCTGTGCTGTTGAATATAGTCACCATTAGCTACATGTGGCTATTGAGCACTTGAAATATGACTAGTGCAACTGAGGAATTGATCTTTTAAATTAATTTAAATTTGAAGAGCCGCATATGGCTAGTGGCTACCATTTTAGACACTGTAGGTCTGTAGGAAAGACATTCAGAAAAAGAAAAAAAAATGCTGAGGAGCTGTTACCTGCTCAGAGGTTCTTAAGAGAATTCAGTGCAGAGACATTCACTGTTAGCTCAGTGGGCTCAGGTGTGAGGAGAGCTTCCTGGAGGCAGTGTTGCCTGACCTGAGACCTACTGGATGAGGGGAAGTTTGGTTAGTGATGAAAGGGGGAGAGTGTGACCCAGGAGGAAGCAGCACATGCAAGAGCACATGCGACAACAAGATGCATTATTGTTTAGGGAACCACAATGGGCTGAGGCAGAGAAATGAGAGAAGCAAAGAAGCAGGCAGGGGCCAGATAAAGAAAGTCTTCACTCTGGATTTGGACTTTGTCCTAAAGGGTGTGGGGAACATTTGGCAGACAGATGCCCAACTTTTTGCATTTTCTGAGTGGTCAGCCTTTGCCCTATGCCATCCTCTCTGCTAAGCAGGATGTTCTCCAGCTTTCCAGTATCAAGTTCAAATCTGCCACACGCAGGACCACTTCCCATCCTGAAGCTGAATGTGTCAGCTCCTCCGTGGGCTCCCATCCCACACTTTCCCATCACTCCTCTGTTGGGGATTTGCATCTTTAGTCTCTACCAGCCCGTGGCCTCTTTAGGGGCAAGGACTAGGTCCCAGAGTTAGCTTCTAACTCAGACCTATGACCTCTTATGCTCTTCCTGCCACAGCTGACTCCCCAGTTTAGTACATTAGAACAGCAGAGGCTTCTGAAATCAGATCCAACCTTATGCAGTTGACTCATTTCATAGACTTGGGCTAGTTACTTAATTTCTCTGATCTACAAACTGCTTGTTAGTAACATGGGAATAACCATGTCACAGATTGTTTTGAAGATCAAATAAACTAAAGTATGTAAAGGGAAATTGGGAATTGTGTTTAACTTGCTCCTTGG
>NW_011889236.1:751514-794625 GCF_000151845.1 Pteropus vampyrus
GGAAGAAAGTTGTGCATGATACATTTTGGTGACATTTCCATGGGAAAAAGAAAAATTAAAATAAATGTCACTGCTCAAAGGGGCAATGCTTGGTGTCTGGAAATGTCTGGCTGTTTTTCTTCTCCAAGCTCTGGATCACCGAAGGTGGGTATACACTCAGTTTCTAGTATTATTTTCAGACTGTTGCTTGGACATTCGCCAAGAAGGAAAAGAAACTAATCAAGGATACCTAGCAAGACTTCCAGGACAACTTGCAAGGGCAGCAGAGGCAATATGGCAACAGATTTCGGGTCTCTTAATTCTTTTTCCTCTTGAACTAGGGCACTGGGATGCCCATATGGGAAGTAGGTGACCAATTGGTCATTCAACAAATATTTATTGAGAACTTGCTATGTCCCAAGAATTGAGCTAAGCAGAATATAGGAAAGAACAAGATAGACACATACCTGTCCTCTTGAGGCTTATCATCCACTGAGTGTGCCTGTGAGTGGGGCAGGGAGGTGGGGCATCAAGCAAGTAAGCAAACGAGATCATGAAACTGGCGAAACAAGATAATATGAAGCTGGTAGGGACAGTGACTGTATTGACTGAGAGAAGGAGTAGACCGGCTGGAGAGATGAGCCCACGTGGACCAGTGTGGAGTCCTGCAGGTTGGCGGGAGCAGGGGCACTGAGGAAACAACACAGGCCCATTGTGACCACTGGATGCAAAGAGCTCAAGAGAGGCCGTGGGTCAAGGATGCCCAGAATCATACTTGATAGTTGATGCTCCCTTTAATTCCATTGTATCATCATCGTTTGCCCAGCCAGTGAGTAAGCTGGGCCGGAAATACCATCTCCATTTTAGTAAAGGAAGCTGAAGTCTAAGATGGTAAATGATTGGCCCAAGGTCACAAAGCTCATGTGTAGAGCCAGTACATGGACCTTGCTTTCTGCCTCTGAGTTTCTGAGGTTCTGAGTTTCCCATGCCTGGTTGACAAGTGATGCCTGGTGATTTTTTGGGTGGGAATGCTATGGAGTGAACCTCTATCAACTAGGGAATGAGGGGTAGGCAAGATGACTTCTCGGGAGTCCTTCAACTCTGAGTTGTGTGGTCCTAGCCTGTAATGTGAGAACTGCAGCATGTCCCTCTCTGAGGGTGTCTGCCTGTCCTCAGACTCATAGCTAAGCCTCAGCCTCCAGGTTCTGCCCAGAAGGCTGCTCTGCCAGTGGTGCTCGGGCCCTGGCTCAGCCAGACTCCTGCCCCTGCTCTGCCGCTGGCTTCCCCTTTGAAGCCCACAGATCAGGCTCTGTCTGGCAGAGCTAAGCACGTAGGGGAACAGGGAGGATTGCCTTGCTGGGCTCCTGCTTCCTCCTCTCTCCAGCCAAACCACGTTGGCAGCTTGGCCTATTTTTCTAATACTCCACAATGGAGATTTATTGCTTTTGCATTGCTTTTCCCAGGCCTTCAAAGATTTATTGGTTTTTAAGTGACAGAATCCCAGAATTGCTTAAAAGATCAATCAAAGAGTGACGAGAATCTAATATTCAGCTCCGACTTGAACATGCCGAGCCTTCTTCCTCTGCACCCCAGCTGTCACACTGATGTATCTGTAGTAAGTAACCTTCATAAGGAAGTAACTTGGCCATGAATTAATCACCCATAATGCAGTTCCTGAAGTGAGGCTAGGGGCAGAGCCCCAGATTCTGTAGCAGACCCTCCTCTGGATTCCCAGCTGGATTCCTTGGAGATGCCCTTCTCTTCCCCTACTCTCTCTTTCCCATCCGGTTGGTCACTAGGACCCATCCACTCAACATCAGAATCAGCTTGGAGATTAGCTCTTTCTCCTTTCCTCTGCCACTCTTCACCCTGCTCTCCTACCCTGCTGGGGTGGCTTGCTGGTTTGCCTGTCATAAGTTTCTCTTTCTTTGGTCCAACCCCCACTGAGCTGATGTAATCGCCCTTTGGAAGCACAAATTGGATCAAGTTAATGTTCCCGCTTAAAATTCATAAATAGGTCACTGGCTTTCTACCGCATTTAAGTTCAAGCTTCTTAGCATGGAATTGAAAGCCCATCAGAATATGGCCCTAACCTGTTTCTGGGTTTATTGCCTTTCACTCTGTCCCCTTACCAGGTTTTACTCAAGTGCTCTGTGTTCTGTCTTCATCATTCCCTCCTGAGCTTTTAATTGTGTTATACATTCGTTGTATCTTTCCTCTGGTTTTGTTTCTTGTTTACTCCTCACTAGACTGCGAGCTCCAAGAAATCAGGAGCCTTGATATTAATGGATCCCCTCTTCTGTAGACGGTGTCTGGCATTGAGTATCTACTCAAAAAAAAAAAAAAGAAAGAAAGAAGAAAAATCAGCAGATCTGTTTTGCATGCCTCATAGATACCAGGTGCTGGGACTGTGGAGATCCCCATCACAGGCCCTGCCTTCAGCCACCTCCTAGTGTGTAAGAGTGCTGTCCAATAGAACTTCCTGCCATGACAAAAATGTCCTATATCTGTGCTGTTGAATATAGTCACCATTAGCTACATGTGGCTATTGAGCACTTGAAATATGACTAGTGCAACTGAGGAATTGATCTTTTAAATTAATTTAAATTTGAAGAGCCGCATATGGCTAGTGGCTACCATTTTAGACACTGTAGGTCTGTAGGAAAGACATTCAGAAAAAGAAAGAAAAATGCTGAGGAGCTGTTACCTGCTCAGAGGTTCTTAGGAGAATTCAGTGCAGAGACATTCACTGTTAGCTCAGTGGGCTTAGGTGTGAGGAGAGCTTCCTGGAGGCAGTGTTGCCTGACCTGAGACCTACTGGATGAGGGGAAGTTTGGTTAGTGATGAAAGGGGGAGAGTGTGACCGGAGGAAGCAGCACATGCAAGAGCACATGCGACAACAAGATGCATTATTGTTTAGGGAACCACAATGGGCTGAGGCAGAGAAATGAGAGAAGCAAAGAAGCAGGCAGGGGCCAGATAAAGAAAGTCTTCACTCTGGATTTGGACTTTGTCCTAAAGGGTGTGGGGAACATTTGGCAGGCAGATGCCCAACTTTTTGCATTTTCTGAGTGGTCAGCCTTTGCCCTATGCCATTCTCTCTGCTAAGCATGATGTTCTCCAGCTTTCCAGTATCAAGTTCAAATCTGCCACACGCAGGACCACTTCCCATCCTGAAGCTGAATGTGTCAGCTCCTCCGTGGGCTCCCATCCCACTCTTTCCCATCACTCCTCTGTTGGGGATTTGCATCTTTAGTCTCTACCAGCCCGTGGCCTCTTTAGGGGCAAGGACTAGGTCCCAGAGTTAGCTTCTAACTCAGACCTATGACCTCTTATGCTCTTCCTGCCACAGCTGACTCCCCAGTTTAGTACATTAGAATAGCAGAGGCTTCTGAAATCAGATCCAACCTTATGCAGTTGACTCATTTCATAGACTTGGGCTAGTTACTTAATTTCTCTGATCTACAAACTGCTTGTTAGTAACATGGGAATAACCATGTCACAGATTGTTTTGAAGATCAAATAAACTAAAGTATGTAAAGGGAAATTGGGAATTGTGTTTAACTTGCTCCTTGGTTGTTCAAGCCATTGGAACAGGAGTAACCGTCTGCCCCAGTAGCCATGGGATGGATTATTCTCTGGGCCCTGCTGTAGGTTGATGCTTGGTAGCTGTGTCTCTTCTAACGTGGGAGATCTACTGCATGCAGGTACTAGCAAGCATGTGACAGGTCAGGGACTGTGCAGTTATATTCAAGGGTGTCACAAAATCTGCCAAACAATATTATCTTAAAAACAGATTTTCAGTTTTAGGCACCTTTCACAAACACCAAATCAAACAGACAGGGCTAGTGTGTATCAACTGTGGAAGGGCCAGCAAACCAAGGGCTAAGAGAAGGGTCTTCAAGTTGGAGAAAATGCTGCCTAATGGTGTGAAATCAAAGCAAAGCAGATCCAAAGGCCCCTCGGGAAAGGGCAGGGGAGCTACATGAGCTCCCTTCACTGAGACCTTATAAATTCTGGGACCAGAGTAAGTATATGAAATCAAACCAAGCAGGAGAGGTAAGACAGGATCCTAGGAGGTGAGTCAGGTTTATCTGTTCACTCATTCATTCGTTTATCAGTTTATTAACTAAGTCAGTAAATATCTAATTCGAACGTGAACAACCAACCATGTGCCAGACACTGCACTGAGCCTTGGAGATCCAGAAATGAGTAAAACAAGCCCACATTCAGCTGACCTCCTAATGGCAGAGATAGCACTGGACAAACGGTGCCATGGAAACTAACAACATACTGTTATTAGTTGTAGCTGGTTCTTATTGGACCTGTGTCACCTCACCATCCCACCTCTGATTTCAGCTGTAGCCGTGCTGGACAGTTCCATCCTTTTTTCTGCTTCTTTGTCTTAGTGCTTTCTCCAAAGCCCCATGGATCTTGTTTAGTCTGAGCAGGTAGATACAGCTCAGAAATGCAAAGTGTGGAGAACGCATCAGAGAGGACAAGAGTGGTTCAGAGAGACCAGCTTGGAGACAGTTATGGTTATCCAGATGAGGAATGAAGATGACCTGAGTTAGAAAAATTGTGATGGGGATAAAACTTTGACTGGGCAAGGCTTGGTGATGACTTCTCTATGGGGCTGGTGGTGAATATAAAGGAGAAGATGTTATCCAGGGTGACTCCCAGGTTTCTGGATTGCTTAGTAGGGTCCCGTTCTCTGAGGGTACCATTCTCTGAGCTAAGGGACACTAAGGAAAGGAAGAGTCTAAGAGGACATTTTATCCAGGAGAGGCCAATGGTAGCGAAGGCGGTCTACAAACTGAATTAGGGAGGGAGGGTGGTTAGGAACCAATTGGGCAAGGAAGGACAGGGGGGAGCTGATATGTGGTCCAGACAAGTGCTGGGGACCACTGAGGGACCTCCTCCAAGGTCAGTTACGACATGTGGACTGCTTGAGCCATGGTGCATAAAGGGCGCAGCTCCAGCTTGGAGGGCAGGGAGTATGACAGACTGAATACTAGAAGACAGTATAACATGGCAAATGGCTTTTTAAGGTCATTGCAAGTTCTCTTCACTCCCTGGTGAGAATCCATGATCCCTTTTCATTTGACAGGTATAGCTAGTAAACACTATAGATTCTGAAATACGTAATGACTAGCCACAGTCCGAATTGGAGATCCATTCAACGTTTAAAGAAAGAAGAAACTTCATTGGGAAGAAAAGGAAATAATTGCCCGATTTCCTTTAATAACCTAAGTGCGAGCACATGAAACAGTCACAGAAGGGTTTGCTGGTCCATGGAGCTGCAGCGAGCAACATTGACATAATCATCAGCTAATTATCAGACACCAGCATATGATGTTGTCCAGTTAGGACAGAGAAATGAACATTTAGAGGCTGTATTAACATCGGACAGCCTGAGGAGTTTGTGAGTCCCTGTCCACATTGGGAGAGATGAGAAACTGATTCCATTCAGACGTTCTGTCTCTAAACATCATTTGTTTTGCTCGGTTCCCAGCACTGTGGGCCATCTTTAACTAGGCCTAATGGTAAGGAATGTAATGTATCCCACTTTGGTGTGGGAAGATGGGCAAGAGGCACTCTCATACAAACCACGAGGAGACTTAGCTCTGCAAGTAATGCCACTTGTAGCTGTGCCTAAAAAAATGCTGGGACTTCATCACACCAGGTTGTAAGAAAAGAAGGAGCCAGATACAAGAGAAAGCAACCAAAAATAAGGAATAATGGGATACATGCTACTGCAGAGCTATTCCCTATGGGGCTGTCCCTTAGTCTAAATATGGTGACTAAGGAGACATGTAACTATAATTAAAGGGACATATAAGTACCCTCCAGTGAAACTACTCAAGGAGATGGGGTCTGTCGGGTGAATGTATCACAGAACTGTAATCAGAAAGATTATCCAGGAACATAAAAGGGAAGAAGGGTGACAGCCAAATGGTTTAGGTGTGTTTACATTCACTGCAGCTCATCCTAATTGCTTTTCAGATCTCCTTTTATCAGCCCCCCAAACAACCCAGCTCACCAGGTGTTAGCTTTGGTGTTGATGGATTCTGGATTCTATTCCCTAGACTCAAACCAAGGAAGAAAAACAGGTGTCTCAGGAAGGATATTTTAAATGGAGCAGGAGCAGTTGCTGGAACATGAAGAACGAAAGAGTGTTCTATTTTGGACCGTCTGCCATCTGGAGAGATGGAGACAGAGACTGTTGCTGGCTTGAAGGAAAGGAGAGTGTGGTTGTCATGTTCACCTCCTACCAGAGGGACTATTTAAATTCCAAAAGGCTGGAGTGCTGGGGAGGCATCAGAGCAGGGGTTTTAGATTTGAGATGAACATCCAGGCAGCATTTGAAGCATGAGAGGAGTGAATTACTTTATCTAGGGAGTGTGTATACAAGGAGAGATGAGGAACAAGACAGAGCTCTGTGAAATTCCAAGGAATGACACAGATGGAGAGGGACTGGCCAGAGAGGTAGAAGGAAAACCAAGACAGAGTTAAAATATGAAAGCCAAAGGAAGAATGGCCTAAAAAAAGAGAGATGGTCAACATTTTGCCATTTAATTTTCTCTAAGAGCTCTAAGCAGCTCTTACAGTAGAAAAGAAGAAAAACACACAAGTTGATACAGGACTATGGGAAAGGGAAGATGATAATCAACAGAAGTGATTAAAAATAGACCATGCATTCCAGGCTTAATTTAAAAAGCCAGTGAAGGTAGATGTCCAGATAACAGAGATATTGAGCGCCAGGTGACCTAAATGCTGTTGAAGGCTCTGTAGACTAAGCAGAGAGAAGCTGTCAATATAGGAAGTAGAATTCAGAGGGTAAGATGATCAAAGGTAAGATTTCAGTAATGGAACTCTTCTAGGGGATAATATGGCTCTGGGTGTAACTGTGTTGGCAGTGATGGTGAATGCAAGGTAATGGATTTAAGTCGAAGGTCATTGAAGCCAAATATTTCCAGGAGGCCAGGCTATGGATGGAAGGGCAGTCTAAGTAGATGTAGTTCTTATAATGCTAATCCTCTCACCCTGGGGAACTGGTCAGACTCTTTGAAGAGCAACAGCGCCTACAAGATGCCTTCTCCTGGATCTCACTTTTTCTCCAACTTTTTTTCTGCTGACTTTTACTTATCACACTGTCTGAGCCCTGTAACCATGTGCATCACTGTTGTGTCTCAGATCTTGCACAATTGATAACCGATGGCTGTCAGTCTCTGTGTCTGCAACTGCCCAAAGGTCAGACTTTCAAGTCGGCCTCCATCATGTGCCTTTCTATAGCCCGATCTATTGATGTTCTTCTGAGCTAGTGCATGGGCCTGTGCCATGTTAGAATCCAAGGAGGCTTGCTCTTATCCAAAAAGCATTCTGCACAATACTCGCTCCAGCTGCCTGCGGCTGCTCAGGGGGTTGCCTCTTCTCGGCAGCAGTGAAAGAGGTAACCCTGAATGCCCTGGCTTTTTTAGTAGGTAAAGAACAACTTAAAGTTTAGAGTCTCTTCCACTAGGCAGAAGAAATCGGTGCTTAACCCCCTTTTACGATACAACCCATCCTTTTCTTGTCTGGCTACAGCTGCTTGGGGTTTGCTATTTAGTGCATTTCTACTTGGTTGTAGGCTCACTACGAAATTTATAAAGAATATAAATGTATAAAGGAAATACTCGTGGCCAGGGCAAGGGCTAGCAGTGCCAGTAACACAAAAAGTATTCAAGGGCAAGACTTTAGATTTACCCTGTCAAATACTGTAGCCAGCGCTACGTGGGCTATTTAAATTTAAATTAATTAGAATTGAATTAAATTAAAACTTTAGTTCGTTAGTTGCACCATCCACATTTCGAGTACTCAGCAGGCACATGTGGCTAGTGGCTACTGTATTGAACAGAATTTCCACCATCACAGAAAATCCTATTTTACTGCATTGTTCTAGACCCTAGGAGGGCTGGAAAAAGAGGTCAAGGCCCAAGTTTGATTTCAAAGAGGCTATTAATGGAGGCATTCGAGGCTATAAGCAAAGGCCAGGAATCTTATTGTGTGAAATAAGAAATATAACAAGGGCTCAGACAAGAGCATAAAATGCAAGTCCCAAAAGCCAGCATGGGACCTGTGACTGGACTGACTCGCTGCTGAGACCCTTACCTTCTGAACTAGACTTCTCAGATTCTATTGCATCACCCTCACTGGGCATAAAGTCTGGGAAATAAAGTCTGGTTTAACTGCAAAAGTTTCAAACCTTCGTGAATATCAGAATCACCTAGAGAGCTAGTAAGTATGGAGATTCCAGCCCACCCCAGGGAATAATGGGACCTGGCCTGAGAATCTGAATTTTTAAAGATGATGCTGACCATGCTGATCTTGAACCACAACTTGAGTACTACTGGCTTAACCTGTAGGTGGCCTCGGGTATAGAGAAGGAGTCTGTATAGGGAACCAAGTATTTACTTCCATGGTGCCAATATTTGTGCATTCTCATGACATGGGAAGCAATTGTTTTGTATTTTACTGTAGAGTTGCCCTTATTGATTTTACAACCTTTGGAACTCTTGCGTCTCCTTTAGTGTATGTTTCAGTAGGAGGACAATAGTTATTTGTTGTATTAGCTCATAAGAGCTGAACTAGGACCTCTGCCAGCCTATTTCTCTATCCCTGTCCATGTGGGAGCTAAAAGCACACCCCTATTTTCTTACGAATGTGGCAATGATTAGCGCCTGAAACAATCCATGTTGTGTTGTTGCACACTGATGGCATATCTGAATATATCACTTGTATGCAGATATGGGGCTTAGGTAGAAGATGGATGTTTGGTGAGATGGGGCATCAGGATCTAAGCAGATCTGTATTTTCAGAAGGCTAGAGCAGCCTGGGAGAAACAAATCCATTTCTAACTTTCACTCTATAAAAAGTTCCATATTTTCTTAGATCAGACAAAATATATCGAGTGCCAAAATGCTGCAGCAATATGGGCGCGTCACTCAGCTGGGTTGGAATCTGTATGCATTGTCCCCCAGGCCAGTTTTGATTATGTTCTTTTTCCTTTTATTGCAGTCAGCAAATCTGAATTTGCTATTGTGGGGAGAGCAGGAAGAAGAGAAAAAAAAACGAAGGTTTTAACCTTCAGAAAGTTCAGAGGTTCAGTCTGAATAAGCACAAAAACTTTCAGTGTGCCTCTGAATTCCTTGAATTTGCAGAACTTCTCAGAATCCCAAGAGAACTGCCTTGCACATAGGATTCAGGGCCTGCTTTGTAGCTAAAAGGCAGAGCAGAAAATTTGAGAGAGGAGCAGAACTAGAGTAAGTGGGAAGAGGAATCAATGTAAAAAAAAAAGGGAATTTGGTCCCAATTCAGGCTAAGTTTCAGCCTATTGTTCATTTTCTTTACTTCAAAGCCATCTGCTTCCCACTGCTCTCAGATAATGTCTCCCCTGCCAGGACACCCTGTTCCTGCTTAATTGAAATTAGTTTCCAAGTATAGTTGTCCAAAGCAGTTTCTAATGATGAGAATGTTTTGAAAGTCACAATAGGAGTTGAAGCTTTGGGATGCAGATGTCTACACAGGAGCCAGATGTTCAAAGGCATCACAGGATCTACAACAGCTTTCACATTTCTCCAAAGCCAGGAGATCTCTCATGGGCTTTGAGAACTCATGAGTTCTCTCACGAATGACTCCTTTGAAACTGACACCATCTCTCCAGCAGGGACCTGTAATACTGCAAGTGTGAAGGGAAACAATCACTTCCATTCAGGTTTGGAGCAATGTGTTTCCCAGGCTTAATTATAGCACAGGTATATAAATTACGGAAACATGTTAATGCTCCCATGATTAAAATTATAGAGTGCCTAATTGAAAAAGCATAAACTGAATTGAAGAATTCCTAATTATAGTTTGCTTTGAGGTGTTAATTTCCTCCACATCGAATGCATAATTTCTTGGAACCTACAAAGGTGGCCTCTTGCATCAGCACGTAGGCTGCAGGCAGATGGGATAAGGTTGTCATCTTCCAGTTCAAGAAGCTGACAAGGGAGGCTTGGTTCAGTGGGAGAACCTTGGGAGGGAATTTGGGAAGGAAGTGAAATGTAGAGACACCAAACCAAGGTTCCACTAGTCGGCATTGAGAACAGGGACAGATGAGTAAGCCTTAGAAAACTTTTTCCACCTGCCTTTCTCTTCCTTCTCCAGTCTCAATTTTTATCCCAGTTGGTTTAGGTAAATTTTGTGCCCGTAAGACAATGGTTCTCAAAGTTTGGTCCTGGACCACACTAGTATCTGGGAATTTGTTAGATAAGCGAAGACTTAGGCCTCATCCCTTGACCTGTTGAATCAGGAACTCTGGGGGTGGAGCCCAGCAATCTGTGTTTTAACAAGGCCTCCAGGATGTTCTCATGTAGAGCTTGAGAAGCACAGTTCTAAAAAATGGGTCACAAACACCCAAAGTCACATCCAGAGGTCCAGAGTGGCTGGCTTGCCCAGCTCATATTATCTTTGAGAGCTGTAGGCTTTGTCTATAGGTTCTGTTGGAGACTCAAATGCATTACGTTGTCCATATTTTTCATTGTAGTCACGTAGTTTTCATCAATATCTTTGCCAAGAAATAGGTTTTCTGAGCATGGTAGAGCTGGAGGCTGAGCCACTGCTGAGAATGACTTTCTGGTGAGTCATGACTTTGCTAATGCTGAGTCTGACTATAGAATTCAGGTATCTGACCCAAGCATTTGTGAGGGACTCTGAGGGACAGAAGAAGTTGTTCTAAGACGTACTATATATCTCCCTCTCCTCTGCTCAGACACCTTGATTTTCTTAGGTTTCTGTTTCCTAGTCTAAATATATCAGGGACTCTGTCGGCGGGGGGGGGGGCGGGGGCATGGGGGACGGGGGGAGAGGGGGAGTAGGTTATAGACAATCCATAGCCATCTGAAACAATAAACCTATGTTCTTGGTTTATAGCATTTCACCAAGTTTTTGCATAATTCTTAACCATTCTCATATGCTTGAAAATTCGGGTCATTTCTAGTTATTTGTTGTTATAAATAACCCAGCAATAAACACATTTATTCATCTTTTTCTTTCGGTATTGTATCTTTAAATAGGAAAAATCCCCAGGAGTGGAATTACTGAAATGAATAAAATGGAACTAAAATGTATTGAGTGCCTACTCTTATTTGCCAAGCACTGACAGCCAATTCATATATATTAACCTTTTTCATTCTTTAATTAAAAAATCTCAAAGTAACCGGTGCACGTAGTTGAGAAATCAAATAGTCAAAGCATTCCTTGTTTCACCTTCTTTAACCCCCCAGTCCAGTGCCCCAGAGGCAACCGCATTTTAATTTTTTGCCATTTCTTCTGGGAATTGGCAATGTCACTACATAATGTGCTATTTTAAAGTTATTGATTACAGACATTATCTATTTACTTCCTGCTATCACAGATGAGAACTTGGCTGTCTTAAATCACCCAATACCTCCCTTCCAGCTTCCCCATGTAGTTATATGACTATATTTAGTTAGATAAATACACGGTGGCTAATTTTGTAATTCTATAAAAGCAGGTCATTTCAATGCCAAGTGATATACTATTTTTATTATAGTATTGTATAATTAACTTAAAGCTTACTATGTACTAGACACTATTTTAAGTCCTTTACATATATTAACTCGGTTAATTCTCATTAAAAAAAAAAAAACCTACAATATAAGAACAAGTCTTATCCCTGTTTTAAGATGGGGAAACTGAAGCACCGCAAGGTTAGGTAACTTGCCCAAGATCTGCAGCTTATAGTTGCTGACCTGGGATTTCAACATGACAGTCTGGCTCCGCAGTCTGCGCTCGTCACCACTACGCCACGCTGCTTTTGATCACTCCTTCTATCTTGCAGTTGTATTATTTTTTAATTCATCATAGAATGTAGAATTATTCTATTTTATTCAGGCAATATTTTTATTATACTATTCATGTATTTTTTCTCTCTCAGAGCTCTATCATTTCAGTTTTACCATTAAATACTTTTTTTTTTTTCATTTTCTTCTCTCTCTTTTTTTTTTTTTTTGGTCTTTTTGTCCTATTTTCTAGAAAAATACTAACCCTTGGATAGTATTTGTTTGAAATTTCAGCAATCATAGTTTTTCCTTTTAAAAGCTACTTACTATTCTCTGAATTTTTTTTTTTTTCCTTGTAGCATCACTTGTTTAGCGAGGCAATCATTTTTTCAAACTTTTCTGAGGATACTATTTTGATTTGGGGGAGAGAGAAAGAGAGGCTTTGCTAACTCTTGTATTATCTCTGTTTCCTCTGGAGTCATTTTTTTCCAATTGAATGGACTACTCTCTTTCATATTGGAGCATTTCTCACCTAACAAGTTAGCCTCGGTAGTTAACATTTAAAAGTCAACCTGCCATACATGTTGACTGGAGGTGCTGTGTTTGGGGGACGAAGGCATTCAAACCCTCCAGAGGTGAAACCTCCTATCTCCTGCCTGAGGAGTAGAGGATAGATACATAGAGGCCCAAGTTCAAGAGTTTGATGATTTTATGTACAGAACTTTGGTATACACCCCTGTTCTCAGCCCAACATTTTACTTCCACACTCTCCATACTCTTGCTCCAAAATCAATCTTATTTGAGATCCATTGAGCAAACCAACTCTCTTTATTCACATTTCTTTACAATTTGGGTTTCTTATCCTGCCATACCAGATTCTTCTCCTGTGACCATTTTTAGTCTTCTAGAATTTTGTTGAAACCTCTCATCCACTAATGGCCCTTTTCCTGTTCTCTCCTTTTTCTTATGGATTTATATGCTCTTTATCATTTACTGTCATATTAGTGGGATCTCAGGAGAGAGAGGAAATAAATGGAGTGCATTAACTCTTCCACTTTTAACTAGAACTTCACTTACATTATTATCTAAGCCAGTTGTCACAATAATTGTTTATGGAGACATTATTATTGTCTTCAGATTTTCAAATATCATTTAAATATTTAAAGGGAGGTCACACAGCTAATAAGATTCAGAGCCAAAATTCAAATTGAATACAGATTTTAGAATCAATGCACTTTCCACTCTTAGCTCATAAATGTGTTTATGAATCTTGAAAGCCATTGCCAAATTATTTCCTCAACTTGATGAATCAATTTACAATGCTGCTGGAATCATATAGTCCTACCAGTTTCACCACAACTTCACTGAGATGGCATGTTATAATTTACATTTACTTTGGTAATTTAGTGGTTTTTTAATGGGAGCATATTACCATTTTGGTTTGCATTACTTCATTTACTGGCAAGGCAGAATCTTTTCCCTTGTATTTTTATACTATTGACATTTCTTTTGTTGTTGGTTGTCTTTTTAAAACCTTTTTACCCTTTACCAATGGCAGTGGTTCTCAACCAGAGTTCATTTGTCACCTAGAGACAATGCGTGGAGATATTTTTGGTAGTTATATCTTAGGAATGGGGACTGTTACTGGCTTCTAGATAGTGGGTAGAGGCCAGAGATCCTGCTAAACTTCCTACACTGCACAGGACAGCCCTCCCACAGAGATTATCCATGCCAACAGTGTCAAGGTTGAGGATCCCTGACTTGTGAGTATCTTGACAGCCTTTTTATTTTCTTTTATTCTTTTTTTAAATTGTGTAATTAGAACAAAAGTTCTCCATCCTTTTAGTCACAAGACCCCTTATCATTATTAAAAGATAATGAAAGTCCAAAAGAGCTTTTGTTCATGTGGGTTTTGTCTATCAACATTTACAGGATTAGAAATTAAACCTACATTTAGAAAATGTTGTAATTCATTTAAAAAATAATAAGCCCATTACATATGAATATAAATAACATATTTATATTTCAAAATAATAAAATTATGGAGAAGAGGTATATTTTTCACATTTTTACAAATATTTTTAGTATTTGGCCTATTAGAAGGTCATTGGATTCTCATATCTGTTTCCGCACTTACTAATCTGTTGTCATGTGTTTTGGTTGAAATATGTAAAGAAAATCCAACACAGATATGTAATTAGGAAAAAAAGGGAGTATTTTAATAGCCTTTAAAATAATTGTGAATATTCTTCTTTGATATTACACCAAAACTCGGGGAGTGGTAGCTTCCTAAAGTTTAGTTGCAATGAAACCATATTAGTGAATTTTCCATATCCTGTTACATTAAAATATATATAAGTTATGTCACACTTTGAATGGCTATTGTATCATTGATTTTATAACACCATTCATCGGTCATTTGAAAAAATTCACTGACTTATAAAAATCTTCCAAATGTTGACACAATTTATTATATCATATCAAACTATCACATTTGCTCATTTCACCAACATTCTCATCAATAAAGTTTTAAAGTATTGGGAACATGTCAAATTTACAGTGACAGATGAATTTCCCAATTTTTAATTTTCATTTGAAAGCTTAATTATGAACAAATATGATCAGTTTCCTTAGTGACAGATGAACTTCTTTATTTTGGAGAAAATGTTTATCAAATATCCAGTGAATAACCATGATGTGTCAGTCATTCTCTAAAAAAAATGGTGTTTCATTAAAAACGTGACTAGTTTAGCATGCAACTCGAACAATAATAGAAATGTTTTTCCTTAAGAAACCATAGTACTTCAGTAAGCAGGAGACATGATTTATTCATACTTCCCATTGTGTCACATGAATATTAAAAAGACATGTACTCAAGGGTTGAAATTAACACATTTACTGCCTCATCAAGGACATTCTCAAGTAAAACTGTCATTTTTGTTTTTCATAGTGTGGTTTTAAATGGTGGTGAAGAGTATAATAAGTACGGTTGGATGCCACTACCTTGATTCATGCTAAGGCACCAGCAGTTTCGCTCACTGTTGCATTTGCACTCAAATATCAACACAGTGAAAAAAGGCAAATAAAGTCTTAGCATACTGTTAAAATCATTTTGATGTTGCAGAATCAATGACAGGATTTGGGGGACCCCAGGGGTTAAAAATGGCTGAATTAAGATGATGATATTATATTCAAGAGTCCTGACTCACATCACAAATTGAGGGTGAGGCTTCCACATCTGGTGTACATAAGAATATCTTGGTGAGCTTGTTCGAAGTTCTGATTTCCCAGCCCTGCATTTAGAGAGTCACAGCGAGGCTCTGGACTTCACAGGTGATTCTGTTGTCAGATGGAGACCTGGCACTGACAGTTCTCTACACATAGGTGATTTTTAGCTCACTGCATTCCTGAAAAAAAAGAAAAAAAAAAAATAACTCATCTTGGTTTACATTTGCCCATAGGAGAAAATGTTTTGATCGGTGTTATAATTCTGTGGTATTTATTTGCCTGATCTGGCATTAATATGCCAATTATTGTGATTAATTTAAGGGTTAATTAATAACCATTCCCTATACCTTTTTAGAGCTTAGAAGGGCTTTTCGAGGATAATTGGTTTCAGATGGTCTTATAAAGAAGTGCTCAGAGGACTTTCACCCAACACTTTCCTTTCCTTAAGTAAATGTCTTTGTTGCACATAGAGACATCCAAGGCACCCTATTGATTACTCTTAAAAACGGCCACCGGAACATCTTCCTCTGTAAAAGCACCACTATGGATTTTAATGGCAAAGTTTGGAGGCTGAATCCCTATTGAAGCTATAGCCTTTGTTCACCTTTTTTTTTTCTTTGCTCCTCTCAGAACATGCAGTGACTTTAGTAAACAACAGTGATATTTCAACCAAGAACTTGGCAGGAGGGTAAAACGGTTGCTTCCCAGGACATCTGAGGAAGAAGGCAGTATTGGGAGGCCTGGAGTAAGGGAAACAGCCTGGGTCTCCACAGAGGAACATATAAAATGCTTTAAAATGTTTATTAAAACACAAAACAAAACAAAAACAGAAAGATTTTCATTTCCCTAAAGTGTTACTTTATTTCTTTTCAAAATGTAATGTGTAAATAAATTAACCTGAGACCTTTCAAAATACAGATTCTGAGTCAGTAGATCTGGGATGGGGCCTAAGATGCAGCATTTGCAACACATTTCTAGGTGATGAGGATGCTGCTGGCTCAGGGAGCACTGAGTAGCAAGGCCCGACAGTATTCTACTTCTCCTGACTGTTGATTGGCAACTTTGTCTCTAAACACTCTTTATTAAGTCTATGTAAACTGTTCTAAAGTTATTATTTAAATGAGCTACTAGCATTAGCTAATAGAACTATTGGTCAGTGAATTATAAACTGAGTAAACTCTCCTTCAAACATTACTGATTTCTTGATTGAAGTTACCCTCTTCAACATGAACTTGGAAAATCACACTTCTTATTTAGGTAGGGTTGGGATATATTTGCTAAATATTCAAGTCTACATTACTTAGTAAGCTAGAAGTGCCATGCCACTTATGCACAGAAATCCTCCACCAATTAAAAACATGATACTATAGCTATTTGTAACATATTATATTAAACAAACATTTTTAAAGTATTTTCACCTTCCTAATTTTCTTTGATCCTCATCACAATACTGAGGTAGTTAATATAGCTTTATCTTATCATTTTATTTTAAATAAAGTTTAATTTAGATTAATGACAAACATAATATGGCTTTCACAGAAATTATAAGAAAATAAAAAGAAAAAAGGCATCTATAAATTCATCATAAAATATTAAAATTTGTGGTGAGTTTTTTTCCTTTTTTTTTTTTTACTGAACGAAAAAATAAGGTTGTACATAAATTTGATCTTCCTTGACAAGATTTTATTCTACTTTTGCCTTATATCATAATAGCCTTTATCATTTTAATGATGTACTTATTCTTTTATTTCTCCAAATGGTGAGCAGATTTTCTCCATACCATTTATTGAATGCTCCTTGCAGTCCTTCTGACTTATGATGCTTCCTTATGTGTGTGTGTTGTGTGTTTATGTTTGTGTGTATCCCACTATATTCTTGGTTTGCTTTTACTGTCCCATTAAATCTGACTCTCTGATGATCACTGTGCCTGTACAACGCATTTTAATGATAGCTTTCCAAACATTTTAATATCTAGTTCTAATGATTCTTGTGTTCCAACTGTTCTTAGCTATTTCACATACTTATGTTCTCCTGTGAATTTTAAAATCACCTCATCATGTTCCCAAAATAATCCCCAATAGAATTGGTTTAAATTGTATTAAAATTGTTACTTAACCTCCAATGGTTACATAACACGAGCTTTTTCACACTGAAAGAGGGCAAGCCTATCCATTCATTTGACTCCTTACCATTTCTCGGGAAAATTATGCAGATTTCTTCATGTAGATGACATCCACGACTACCTCATTAAAATGGATTCTTTCTTTGTTCATATTAAGCTTGTGATATCTTGTGCTCTCTTTCCCCCTTTATGTTTGCTAAGTGGATTTTGCTGGTATTTAGGGAAAGTGTGTGTGTGTGTGTGTGTGTGTGTGTGTGTGTGTGTGTGTGTGTTTTACTCATTCAATTTGCTGAAACCTCTTGTGAGTTTCTTTAATTAAATTTTATTGTCTTGGTTTACTAGTCTAATAATCACATCATCTGTGAATAATGATAATTTTGTGTCCTCCTTTTCAGTTGCAATAGCTCTTATTTTGGTTTTATGTTTTGTCGCATTGGGTAGAGCTTTCTGGGCAATGTTGCCAGATAACATTGACAGTTGACCATGCTGTGCTACTCCCCACCTCAAAGACCAGCCCGCCAGTAAATTTCTCCTCTGTGTGATGTTAGTTTTGAAATAGATGTTTTAAAGCGTGATAAGGAAAAATATCTCTAGCCTACCACTTAACTTTGTGACTCTTTTTAAAACAGAAGAGGGTGTTAAAATTTATCAAATGGCTTTTCGGCATCTATTTATACAATCGTATTGTTTTCTACTTGGACTTATTTATGTATTATTTTCCCAGATTTTTTATTACTAAATCTATTTTGTGTAGCTGAGGTAAATGATTTGCTTATGGGAAACCAATTTAATAGTATATTAGAGGAATAATTCACAACAATTTGAGATGCTTTTCCTCTTTTTTCTGTCTTATGTAATTGTTTATATAACATGGGAATTATCAATTGTTGAAAGATTGAAAGAACTCATTGGAAAAGCCATCTGGCTCCAATGTTGTTTATTCTAATTATCTTTTTAAGGAATGCTTAATTAATTTATTGTCATTGTTTTTTGTTTAATAACAAAGGCTTCTCAGATTCTGAAAACAGGTTTGGTCCTGTCTCCTAAGCATTAAACATCAAAATAGTTTCTAAAGAGTTTGAAATTGTGGTTTTGATTTCCTATTTGATATGAGAGTTCCTTAGGAAGATTCTTATTTTTCCCAGTTGGTAGTTTTTATTTGTTTAAAAGTTTGGCTTAATAATTTCTAGTTCTATCTCATTATACAAAGAGAATATTGTGTATACCTTTACTTATACACAGGCATTATTGATTTAGTCTATGCCCCTTGTTATTTTTATTGTCCATACCAAAATAGATCCCTTAAACATTAAAATATTGTTTCCTTAGCAGTCATATTTTCTTGGAGTAGCTTTTCTAATTTATTTTTATTCTTATATTCAGACATTTCAAATTTATAGACACACATCTTTTTTCTTTTATCTTTTGTGAGTTGTTCTATTATTAAAGCTAAAAAAGATTTTTCCACTCGATTTTTTTTATTTCAAACCTGCAGGGTATTGCAAGAATGGTACAATAAATATCCACATATCATTCCTCCAGATTCACCAGTTGTAAACATTTTTGTCATATTTACTTTCTGTCTTTTTTTCTTATCTCTCAACTGGTTTCTAGGTTCGTTGCAATCATCGTGACACTTTAAAACCTCTGGTTTGTATCTTCTAAGAAAAAGGTCAGTCTCCTATGTAGCCATAATCATCACACTCAAGAAATTAAGAATTGGTCTAATACTAGTATCTAATATATAGCACATATTCAAATTTCCATAGTTGTCCCAATTAATTGTCCTTTAAGTTTTTTAAATCCAACTGAGGATCCAATCAAGGATCACGCATTGCATTTGGTTGGCACGGGCAACTGAAAATTTTCAATGTATAAATTAAATTTTGAACCATCGAACTATAATGTGATTTATCATATGTGGTAAGGTCTTAAAGTTATCTTTTTTCCCATTATTATGCAGTTTTTTCCTACACTATTTATTGATAATTTTTTTCTTTTTCATTGATTTGTGTTGCTTATATTTCTGTTTATAAATTCACACACACATATCTCTATCACATTTTCTTATAATCATACTTCAGTACCCATGGTTTCATTATGTTAACTTCATAATATGCTTTAATATCCAGGAGTGGTTTTTAACCCTCATTTCTTTGTTTTAAAAAAAGAAATTTATATTTTCTATTTTAAACAAACAAACACACTAGAAAAATCCCATTAAAACTATTGGAATTTACAAATTAAGGTTATCCTCACCTTTAAGGCTCCCAAATGTCACTTAACTGGCTTCATATTTTATATAACTTGCTTTTTCCCAATGAAAACACATCAATTTGGCAAGAATTGACATCTTTTCAATATGTGATGCTTTCAGCCAGGACGTCAGCATTTCTGTCCATTTATTCATCTTCAGTTCAGTACAATTATTTAACACCCACTCTGCCAAGCTCTGTGCTAGAAATGAGAGATATTCTTTTATATCGCTCAGTAGAGGGTTTTTTCTTCCCATGTCGGTCCTGTACATTTCTTATTTGTGTTATCCTTAGCTATTTTTAAAGGACTCTATTCTAACAAGATTTTTCCATTATGGCTTCTAGCTTGTTTTCCATGGTCTACAGTTTATTTATCTCTATCTTCTATCAAACCACTTTACTGAATTCTTTTATTAATTTTAAAAGTCTTTCAGTTGATTCTCTTCGATATATTAGGCCACAGTCATTATCTACAAATGACAAATTGCTTTCCTTTCTAAAACGTGTATCTCTTCTGTTTTGTATCTTACTGCAATGGCCAGAAGTATCCCATTTTAGACACAAGTTCAAGAGGTAAAGTGACTGCTCAGTGTGTCAGATAGAGCTAGTGAGTGGTAAAGCCAAAATGAAAACCTCAACCTTGTTTTTGACTTTTTTAGAAAAAGTCACCAAATCAAGGTCATCTATCCAAATAGCAGCCAACTGGCCCCATATTTGTCCATCTATCCAGTTGCTTTTTCCCAAAGGAAGGTTGACATTTGCAGTGCTTACAGTCCTCTTTTAAAACGATTTAACTTGTTTGGTGCACATGCGCACGCACACACACACAGTGCATGATGATGATAAATGCTATGGAGAAAAGCAGGGAAGTGTAATAGGCTATGCTGGAGTCAGGGTTGCTATTTTAAATACAGTGATTGGGTAAGACTTCACTGGCAGAAGTGAAGAAGCAAGTCTTCCAAGGGTTACGTATATCTGAGGTAAAGCACCCCAGGCACAGAAGATAGAGAATGCAAAGGCCTTGAGATGGGAGCATGGCTAGGGTATTCAAGGAACAGCAAAGAGGCCACCGTACCTGGAGAAGAATGAGAAGAGGTGAGGTTGGGTAGTTCATAAGAAAGGGCCTAGAAGACATTGTAAAGATGTTGCCTTTTACTCTAAGTAAGGTGAGAGCCATAGGTGAACTTTGAGCACAGGAGTGTCAGGGTCTGAGTCATGTTTTTATTCTCAAAACAGTTGCTCTAGCCACTGTTTTGAGAATAGATTGTTGGGGGCAAGAGTGGAAGCAGGGAGACCAGTTGGGAGGCTATTGCAATAATCTAAGAGATGATGGTGGCTTGGACAAGGTGGTAGCTGTGGAGATGATAGAAGTGTCAGATTCTGGATATATACAGAAATTAGAACCATATGGGTTGCTTACATACGGTATTGTGAACAAGAGAGGACCCATGATGGAGAGAAAACACTCGAGGTTCAATAACCATGTCTTCTGCATTTTGATTTAAAATATATCTCAACCCAAATACAAGCTCAGTTAAAGCTAGTTAAACATTTTTTAAATATTAAAAAAGAGGATATGAAGCACTAGCCATCATCAAATGGTTGTCTGGTTTCTCCTTCTAAGATTTTAGCTTTCATCTGAAAATAAGTAAAATTTGAACTCTTCAGTTGAATTGTTACAGTTCTTTTATACAATATATATTTCTTCCTCTAAATATCTACTCAAAATCCACTTTTGTTCAATGTATCAAGTACAATTCAATCACAGAAGGGTCCAAATTGAAAACGAGGCAAATTTCTGTTGTCTAATTTGATCACACTAATAATAATGCATGCAGCACTTGTCTTAGCTCCAGCCAACTTTTATACAGCACTTTACACTATAGAAGGTACATTCTAAACACATTTTCTCATTTAGTCTTCACATTGTCCTTCTTCTCAGAATCCCACCCTGCCCTCATATCATTGGATTGTGGTACACAGTTAATATCTCTCTTCCCCATCTCAGTTCTGAGATCCTGGTGCCAGAGGCCATGTTACAGTCAAATTTGCATCTGCTACACAATAATCACCCAATAAATATCTGATAAATAAATGAATAAGTACATGATAGACAGACAGAGGGGCTGTTAGGTCACACAACTAGTTGGAGGCCATGTGCAAAGAAGCACATGCTCATACTCTGACTAAATTAAACAGCAAATGCGTACCTCTCCCCATTTCCTTGCCTCCTCGGGCTATTGTGACTAGGCAAATAGTGAGTAAAAACAGGAATTCCCAAAGCCTTGGAAGAAAGATCGGCTAACTAAGGTATACCATTGTAAATTTCAGCTCCATAGTTCTGAGTGACCTTTAACATGGGGAATGTAATTGCAAACTAGGTTCTGTTGGGTATTACAAAGCTCATACTTGCTTCTTAGCCTATCTTGTTCAATAATGTCAAAGGTTTATCATAGCATTTTTGTATTAAAATGTGCCCACCGTTGAATGCTAAAACACAGATTTTTTGAAGGGAGAAAGAACATCCAAGATTATTCAGTCCATTTCCTTCATTTCTTTAATGGCTTTATTGAGATATAATTTACGTACCATAAAGTTCACCCATTTCAAGTGTACAATTCAATAGTTTTCAGTAAATTTATAGGGTTGTGCTACGATCACCGCAATCTCATTTTAGAATATTTCCATTACACCGTAAAGAACCTTGTGCTTGACTGCAGTTGGTTCCTGTTCCCACTTCCAGTCCTAGATAATCACTAATCTGACTTTTGTCTCTATAAAATTGCCTTTTCTTGACATTTCACATGAATGGAATCAAACACTATATAATGTTTTGCATATGGCTCCTCTCATTTAGCATAATGTTTTTCAGCATCATCCTTGTTGTAGGATATATTAGTAGTTTGTTTCTTTTGTTGCCAAATATTTCATTATTTGTTTATACCACATATTATTTATTTATTCACCAATTGGTGGAAATTTAGATTGTTTTAATTATTTGGCTATTGTGAATAATAATGCTATTAACCTTTGTATACAAATTTTTGTGTAGACATATTTTTAAATTTCTCTTGAGTAGAAACCTAGGAATGTAATGACTGGGTGGAATGCAGTTTTATGTTTATCTTTTTAAGGAACTACCAGACTACTTTCCAAAGTGACTGAACCATTTTATCTCCCCCATAGCAATATATGTTGGCTCCAGTTTTTACATATCTTTACTAACACTTGCTATTGTCTGTCTTTTTACTGATAGCCATTTTAGTGGGCATTTAAGCTTAAGTAAAATATCTAGTCAAATCTTTTGCTAATTTTTTAATTAGTCTTATTTTTATTGAATAGTAATGGGTCATTATGTATGTTGGAAATGTCTTATACGTATGATTTGCAGATATTTTCTCTCAATATGTAGCTTGCTTAAGGGTGTCTTTAAAGCTCAATTTGAAGCCCAGTTTAAAAAGAAAACCTAATGACGTCCAACTTACCTTATTTTTTTCCCCCATTACTGGATCATGCTTTTGGTGTTGTATCTATACACCCTTTTCCTAATCCAAGGTCATGAAGATTTTCTCCTATGTTTTCTCCTTGAAGTTTTATAGTTTCACATTTATAGTTTTATAAACTCTTGATCTATTTTCTGTTAGTTTGTGTGTATAGTATGAATTTAAATTTAGATTTTTTTGCATGTGGATATTCTGCTGACCCAGCATGATTTGCTTGAAAGATTAGCCATTCACCATCAACATGTCTTGGCATCTGCCAAGAATCAATTGATCATAAATGCAGTGGTTTATTTCTGGACTCTCAATTCTCTTTCATTGATCTATAAGTCTATTCTATGCCTATCACTGTACTGATTTTCATAAGTTATGAAATCGGGAACTGTAAGTCCTCCAACTTTGTTCTTATTTTTTAAATTGCTTTGTCTGTTATGGATCCTTGCATTTCTAAATACATTTCAGTGTCGCCTTGTTGATATTTTCCAAAAGTATCCTGGGATTCTGATAGAGGTTGCATTAAATCCATACTTAAATTTGATGAGAATTGCTATCTTAACAATATTGACTATTCCAATCCATAAACATAGAATGTCTCTCCATTTAAATAATCTTCAGTTTTTTCGGCAACGTTTTGTACTTTTCAAGTTCAAGCATTTCAATCCGTTTAGATTTATTTTTAGGTATCCTTTCTGATAATATTATGAATAGGATTGTTTAGTTAATTTCATTTTCAGAATACTCTTTGCTAATGATAAAAATATAATTGATTTTCGGATATTGATCTGATATCCTGTGTCCTTGAATGTGTGGTATATATAGATAGTAGATTATGATTCGAGCTTTAAAAAGGAAGGAAATTCTTCTATTTGTAACAACATAGATAAACCTGGAGGACAGTATTTTAAATGAAGTAAGTCAGACACAGAAGAACAAATCCTGCATGATCTCACTTACATATGGAATCTAAAAAAAGTCAAACTTATGAAAGCGGAGTAGAATGGTGGTAGTGGGAGGCTGGAGAATAGCAGAAATGGGGAAGTGTTAGCCCAAGAGTTATGCAGAATGAATAAGTTTTGGAGATTTGTATAGTACTGTATTTTATACTTGAAATTTACTACAAGCCTAGATATTGAGTGTTCTCACTACACACAATGGTAACTATGTGAGGTGATGGATGTGTTAATTAGCTCAAGTATAGTAATCATTTTACAATGCATACATATATCAAAGCATTACATCGTATACCTTAAATATATACAATTTTTATTTGTTAATTATATCTCAATAATGCTGGGAAAACCAACTCATAGAAAATAGACTCATGGAAAAAGAAAGCAGATTGGTGATTGCTGGGGAGATTGATGGTCAAAGGGTACAAAGTTTTATAAACCTTATGTTTAATTTATGTGAGTTATACCTAATATCATATGTCGATTCACTAGATTAGAAAATAAACTGAAAAATTTAATAGCATATTAATTAAAAATTTTTAAACAAAATTTTTTTTTTTTCAAAACAAAGATGATTTAGTGAGAAATGTGGCATTATGTTACATTTTTGCTAATCTCTGATGCCTGGTGGACTTGAAGTCTGCTAGAATCCATATCTCCTTATGCATTCAAACTATTGCATTATGTTGCTTGATTGAAGTAAATGAAGAAAATTCATCCTCATACAGTTATGAGTCCTGTAGCTTTTAAAGAATTCCACAGTACACTTGTGAGACATTAAAAGTATAAAAGGCAAATAATATCTTGGTTTTATTCTGAAACTAGTTTTGACTTCACAGGTCACCTGAACAAATCTCATGGATGCTGAGTGGGTTTCCGCTCCCCACACTGGGCCATCACAGCTTCCCTACATTACGTACAGATCCTGCCTTGCTCTGCCCTATCTAAGGGCTTAGGACTGAACTGTTTGGGAAGGAGCTGGAGCAGGACAGTACAGAAATCTTGAAATCTATTTATAAGTACTGGGGTTAGTTGTGGTATTGATGAGTTCATTCTAATGATTTTGTGTGCACTCTGTGAGAGAGAGTATATGAGTAAAAATATTGATTTTAGAAATGAAGGTTATCACTGTAAGAAAAAGGAAAAACAAACAGGGAATGGGGAAAGTGAGGGAGAATCTTGTATCAATGGATCTGAATTAGTGCAAGTATGAACATTGAGTATGAATTTTTTTATGTTTAATAAAAATATATATATTTTTTTTATTCTGTCCAAAAGAAAAGCATTGAAGCAATGGCACCGTGGTAGCAATTAGCTAACTAGGTACCCAGATCTTGCCTTCTAAATTTCTTCTTTGGAGAAATGTCTGATTACAGGCCTGCTAAAGGGGGCATAGATAAGCCTTGAACACTGTATGCTGTCAGCAAACCAAGGTATGCTCGATGACCAATGGGACCACGAAAGGATGTGGAAGCTGCCTGGAGGGACTGCTACTGGACTTAAATGATTTTTATTTTACTGTTGCTCAGATGTTTTATATTTGTACATATTTATCAACTTCTTGTACCTGTGGCTTTTATACAACTATAAAAGTAAAACAAATTTACAAACAATATTATAAAAAAAAGAAAAAGAAAAATCAGTGGAGAAAAAGTCACTGTGAATGATGGGATATCACTATATGCCTCAGCTGAGTGGCACTGGACACAAAGGCACAAAACTACCTTGTTCAACTAGATCTTGGCTCTTAATGAAAGTCTCATGTGGTTATTTGTCACAAGTGCCCTGTAGGGACACTATTGGTGCCCACTCAGATCTCATCATTTCCCCCTTCCTGAAATATGACCATCCCCCAGCTTCTCCGTGCTTTGATGCAAATGGTTCACAGCTGTGACCTTTTTTTGAAGGTTTGCCATTAGTATACCAGAGCCACCTGTCTGTCCCACACATAGAATTGAGAGTACCTGAGAGTTCATGTCTCTGCAATGGAGTCCATAATCAATACTGATTAGTATTAGAGGCCCAAAAGCCCTTGGCTTGAGGTGAGACAAACTCTGGGGTGCAGTTTATGCTCCAGAGCTCCCAATAGGAACATACTGAGACTGGGACTTTGCCTGAAATTTCATTTTTGCTCAGTTTCCTCCCCTCATCTCTCCCTTATCCCCTTACTGGTTTCTTCTGGATCCACTTCCTTAACATATCATTTTCACTGAAACCTTGGCTCAGGCTCTGTTTGTGGAGGGACTTGGATTAAGACAAGACTCTTTCTGGAAGAACATGAGCACAAATGTGCTCTTCTGAAGTCAGGAGGCAGACTTCAGCTGTGAGCTACAGCATATTCTCTATCTGTCATTTGATGTCAATGTTTTGAATAGACACAGCCCTTGGCCGGAGACTTCTCTAGGTATAAAAAGGGGCCTAGATGTGTTAATGATAGATGGATGGCTCTGATCTGATAGGTCCCTGGTCCTTCTCCGAGAAGCATGAGCTCAAGAATCAGAGGGAACGTGAAGGTCCATCTGCAGGGCTCTCTAAAGCCTGAGAAATTCCTGCAAGTTTTGCTCTTAAAGGTGTCCCCCTTCCATGGGTTGGAGATCTTGGGACTTTGGACGAGAGTAGAGTATTCTTATCTCAGGAGACACTAAAACTAAAAGATGGAAGTTTCTGGAAAGCTTGATTCTGAAAAGTTGGGGAGAAGAAGGGTGAGGGTCAGTCACTGTAGCAAAGAAGATGAGCAACAGACATTAAAAGTGAGTTGCAATGAGGACACAAAGGCCAAGGAGGTGATAGAAGGTACAAATTCTTGACCTTACGCATTGAGGTGGATGGGGCTGCACCACAGCCTTCAGGGCCCTGCAAGAAGAGATCCTCAAAATAAGTTATGCAGAAAATATTGTCATAAATATGTGTCTTCTCACTGGGTGAAATGGAGGAGGTGTCATAGGAGGGGAAAATGTGTGAGCAAATGCTCTGTGTGGTGAGGTAAGCATTTGAAGTTTTTCTTCTCTCATACCATCAGAATTTTTCTACTAAAGAAAAAAATCCTCTTCCCTTGTAAATGATCCTGAATAGTAGTTACTGGAACTACTACTTTTGCACGAGAGATATTGGGGGGTTATTCTTATTTAGGTATGATTTTTATCATTACCAGCAAGCCGAAGACCTGAGATAAATATATATTTCAAGAGAATGATGATGAGATGAAGTAACTGCAAAAACCAAAAATAATACCCATTTTCTTGTTTCTTCCTAAATTGTACATATCAGGGTGAGGAAAGTTGCATCACGTGTATGTGCCATTTCTTCTTCTCTCCTTAAAGTTCTCTGATCTTTGAGAGAGAGGTTGGATCCACTGACAGAACTATTTAAATGACAAAATGGTTTGCAGCTTTCTGGCTTTGCAGATTTGCCTATGAAAGGACAAGCTGCAAACTTAGTGGGCCTGAGGGAATTGCTGGATGTACTGTGGCACGTTAATCCCAATTGTATGTGAACCATATGTTAGCAAATACAGTTTAACCCAAAAAGTGTCCTTTGCTGGTCTTTGTGATTTCAGATGAGGCTGGGTAGGATAGAGCTAAACAGTTTAGGCTGCCAACTAAAAACTGCAGAAAGCCCTCTGTACATTTCGTTGGCTTATGGAAAAAGAAGGAAGGTAGAGAAAAAAGGACAATGAACTACAAATAAAAAGTTTGGGTTTCTACTTTTGCTGCAGCTTGACCTTCATGAGGCACTCAAGCTGTCAACCTCAGCATCCTCATCTGTAATCTGGCTATTGACTGTTATTGAATTGACAGGTGAAACCCCAATAATCATATTAGTGGGAAGGAGAAGATGGAGGGGCTATAGGCTAATCTCTGGAGACACGATGTACCTCTCTAGGTAGCCCTTGGCAACATTCACATGTCAGAGCCCAAAGAAGACCTGCTGCTTGGCTGTCTATGACACAGTATCTCATGCCAGTCATGGGCAGCTCTCAGGCCAGCCTTGTGACTCTTTCTGATCCATCCCATCATAGGAGAGCCAGGGACAAGAAAAAGTGATTCTAGGAGTGGGATCCAGCCTTTAGGTGGGTCCAGCCTTAACTGAGGCTTTAGATTCTCAGTTAAGAGAACAAGAATGACAGAAAGATTCAAAGGTATCATGAGAGTTCTGGACTGAGAAACCGAGACAAAGGTTTCTCACGTGGCAGGATTAACTCGAGAGGTGGTTAGGGATAGACTGGGCTTCGGGGAAAAGCAGAGACCCAACTTTAAGATAACTTTTATAAAAGGAGCCCACACGTTTGGCATACTGTTGTTCAATAAAGGCTTGGTCATCTCTATTCACATAACAGCATCTTCTTACATCTTTCTAAGTTTAAAGCATTGGTATGAGATCATTAGATAGGAGTTCAGGGGAATCACTCTGTCTTGACTCAGGTGTTTGCATCCAGTCAGATGTGGTTTCATACTTACTTTCAATTTTAATTTAATTCAATTTTATTTATTTGAAAAATTATTTATCAATCACTTTTTGGGCATCAGGCAACCTGCTGGGCAGTGTGTATGTGGTGGGGAGAATGATACAAAGTTAACTAAGCCACAATCTAGCCAGAGAAATAGCACTCCTATGCTCAAGTTATTGCAATCCCAAGCCATTAGCGAGCTCTAGAGGAATTAAGGAGGAGAGAACCTCATCCAGATGGAAGAGTCTAGACAGGGTTCATAGAGGAAATGAAAGATAGGCTCAGCCTATAGGGAAAGGCTTCCACAGGCAGAGATGGGCAGGATGAGAGGGCATTGCAGGTGGAGGAAGCATGAACTGGCGATGACACAGCGTGGGATCCAAAGGAGGTTTGTGCAATAGCACAGGGTGTGGAGCAGCTAGAATGAGGGCTACATCATAAGAGTTTCTGAAAGGCAAACTGGAAGCCAGACACAAAGTGCCCCAAATGTCAAGATGAGGAGTTTCAGTTATGTCATTCAGATAATGGAGAGCTTATGAAAGTGTTTGAAGAGGAACAGTGTTACATGATTAGAAAGGTCAGTGGATTGGCTGGTTATTTTATCAAATAAGTTAGAGGCAAAGAGACCAGTTGAGTCCAGATAAGATGTGGGAAAGTGCCCAATCTCAACATTATGAGTGGGTGGAGAAAAAGGTGGAGGGGCAGGTGCAAATTGCTGATGCCAAGTTAGCAGGGCTTGTTGATTAGAGTTGCAAAGTGAGAACTAAGGAGGTTGGAATTGAGAATGAGACCCAGATGGAAGATCTGGCCACTTGATGGGTAGCGCTACCCTTCACTAAGGAAGAAATGTAGAAGGGGAGCAATTAGGGGTGGGGACTGAGTTGCATTTGGAGATACCCAGTGCAAGCTGGCTTTGAGACATCTAAATGGAGGTAGATTTCTACAAAGCAGTAAGTCTAAAGCTCTGGAGGGAGGTTTAGTTGTAGACAGAAATGATGATGATGACTAACAAGTTCATCCCTCCAGATGGTTGTTCATCTGCCTTTTCTCTATCCTGTCCAGTGTTTATCAGCTGGTTGTCAAGGAGGAGAGACTTCAGAAGTCACGGCGGGCAGCTGACATCATTGAGTGTTTCTCGGTGCCCGTGAGCTATAGGAACGCCTCCAGCCTTGATTCTCTACACTACTTTGCTGCTGAATTGAAGCCCGCTAATCTGCCTGTCACACAGCCTTTTACAGTGGGTGACAACAAGACATACAATGGCTACTGGAACCCTCCTCTTTCCCCTCTGAAAAGCTACAGCATCTACTTCCAGGCACTCAGCAAAGCCAATGGAGTAAGTATAGAGGCCATTTCTTGCCTTTTTGTATTTTTCCCTTTCTGAAATGAGAAGGCAGCATGGCTTTAGAGCTGATGTTGACAAACTAAGGTCCATGGACCAAATCCAGCCCCATACTTTTTTTTTTTTAATAAAAGGAGTGTTTTGTTTTTATTATAACAATGCCTTTCTCTCTCTCTCTTTCTTTCTTTCTTTCTTTCTTTCTTTCTCTTTCTTTCTCTTTCTTTCTCTCTCTGTCTCTCTCTCTGTCTCTCTCTCTCTCTCTTTCTCTCTCTCTCTCTCTCTTTTCTTTCTTGTCCTAGTCCTTTATTTCTTCAGAGGAGAGAACTGAGGCTCAAGAAGGAAACATAACTTACCCAAGGATATCACCTAGCTGGTTAAAGTAGAACTGGGACTAGTACAGCAGCCTCCTGACTTTCTGTTTAAGATACCTTCCATCATAGAATGCCTTCTTAGTGCAGACTCATGCTCAGCTCCCAAAGTTTGCAATGAAGTCATCCTTTACAAATCATGAGCTCCCAGGAGATTGGGCCATTTACACAGTCTATGGTTGTTTTGATGCTGTACAGTACAGTTGAGTAGTAGTCAACAGAGATATAATGCTCTATAAAGCCTTGAATATTTACTATATTCCTCTTTACAGAAAAAGTTCATACACCCCTGTATTCGAGGATAAAAAAAGTGTTTCACTTGAGCAAATTACATGGCCTAGCTGAGTCTTAATTCCCTCATCTATAATATAATACCTATCAATTTGATATATATGAATGTACTAAGCATATTTTAGTTAATCAGTAAATACTAACTCCTTTATCATTACTGTTAGTCATATGAGAAAATATTTTTTCTCCTAAAGACAAGGTAACTTTTTTATGTGGCACACATTTCTTTGGTCAAGGAGAGATGTCAGTCATAACATCACAAAATCACAGGGCGGGAAAAGATCTGAAAGATCATCCAATACCTCCCTTTTTCCTCCTACACATGAAACAGTGCTTCAGTATCACAGTTAACTGGCATTAGTGCTTATTCTTGAATACCTCCAATGACAGAGAACTCACTTCTTTATGTGGTAATTTTGCTGATCTTTGCAGGGGGCTGTGGCTCTAAGAAAGCTTTTTTATGGTGCTGACTTAAGTATATCTTTAATTGTAGTGCTTACCCATTGCCTTTGGTCCATACCCTCATTGCCCAATAGAAACAATGCAATCACCTTCTCAGGTGGTACCCTTTCAGTTACATAAGATCTTTTCTACCACCGCTTCCCCTCTCCAAAAACACAACCATCTGGTCTTATTTTCTGCAAGCTGAATATCTTTAGTTCCTCCGATACCAAAATGTTATCATTTTCATCTAGGATGCTTTTGTGCACATACTCCAGATTGCCATATTTCATTTAACAAATATATAATGAACACTAATATATGCTAGGCCCCCATAGTTCATATTAAGGTCATGTAGTATGTGCCCTCTAAGAGCTTATATAAACGTAAGGGAGTGTGGTATGTACCATGTTCAAAAGAGTATCTGGAGAAGTAGAAGCTCACTGAAGAAGGGAAAGCTGAGACAAAAGCAAGATTTGGTGAAGAGTGTGGAGAATAGCCTGTGCAGGCTGTGGTGGCCAAGATAGAGAGTTTAGTCCATTAGTTGAAGTCATTACTTTGTGAGAAACCTGGTTTGAGGTACTAATTAACATTTAAAATGCCCACAGACCCATTTAAATTCTACACTGGTATTTCAGTTCTGCATTTATTACTGATTCAAGCAACATTCCTCACAGAGAGTATAAAACTACAAAGAGAAGCTGCCAGACTGCCTTCCACCTGTCCATCTGGTCTTCCCTCTGCATGAAACACTGACGTATTTAAAAGGAAGACATAAAAATGGGAAGAAGCCACTAGGAACCCATCTTGTTCTTGATTCTCTGCATCCCATACTGGCCAGTTTATTGGTTCAGTGCAACTCTGAGAAGGTGTGGCTTTTCCTGCTCTCGGCAACATATCAGGAGGTGCTGTTGGTTTCCATGCTGTGAATAGGAGTGATAGCTGCACTGTGTTCACAGTCTGTCACATTCCTACTAAGATAGTCATAAAAACCCAGCAAGAGAGCAAGGCTATAGAACCAAAAGAAACTGACAAATGGATTCCATGGTTGGCCCTGAGCAGAAGAGCAGATGAGGTAGAAGCTGCTGGAGGTTTTACTCCCCAAACATCAAACAACAGACCTCCTTCTCAAGACATGGGGTTTTGGCATTGGGAATAAAGTCACCCCACCCTGAAGCTGTCTCATCTAGGAAACAGTTTCTACTACTCCTTCCAAGATGAGCAGGGTCATTTATTACTTATGCCTTCAATCTCACACCATGTGTACTCCCGTTTGGGAACTAAGATTCGCAGTAATGAAACATAACCAGGAATGAGGTGGGTGCTTATGTGAGGTGCCATGGTGGTGTAAGGAGCCTCACAGGATCAGAGAGGAAAAGCCGTGGGACCTGTACACTCAGAATGTTGTAGTTTTCTGGCAAGAGAAATATTACATGCTGCTTCAAATTACTGTATTTACTATTAAGTTTTCCTGAAAAGAGCTGGGTGAAAGGATCATAGGAGCAGAAAAGCTATTCTCAGTCTAACAGATCTCTACCTGGCCTCTCTCAGATTTCTCCACATCAAAAAGGGAAGCAGACAATGCAGTTAAGCCTGGAGAATTTTTAAGGAGAAAATTTTATACCTCGCAAATTCCTTATCAGCCAAGTAGTTGTTATTTTGCAAATACATCAGAAAGACATTCTCAGTATACAGGGGCTCCCACGTACCCTGTTTCTAATAAATCATTCAAAGAGCAATTGGCAAAACAATGAATCAAAGTAAAGGGATCAAGAATAAAGAAATATGGAATAAAATGACCCGTAGCGAGCATGGAAACTAATTGAACATAGTGTTAATGTGAAATAATTGCTCTAAATATATTACAAAAGAGAAGACTAATATAAAAACTAATTACTTAAAAAGGAGATGTATAATGTCAAAAATTAACAATTGGGATCTGGGTCTACAATTCACTTTATGTCAACAAAAACTGAGAAAGAGTTGGAAGATTGATGAGTGTAAATAAAAATCTGCTAATTTTCCCTTTTAGACAGGATGGAAAAAATACTATTTTATTTTTGGTACCAAGAGTTTTTTAAAAGTATAGTTTTTTAAACACAAAAGCAGGCTTTCAACTTATTGTTTAAAAAGCAAGAAAACAGCAACTTACAAAGAAAAGATGATGAAACAAAGGAAACCACAAGTAAACATAAAAATCAGCAACTATTAAACAAGCCAAAATACATAAGCACTAGATTTGATTTTTTTTAAAGTGGTGCTTTGCTCCTCTCATGAAAAGGGAGAAAATATGTCTAGGGTCAAGTAAAACCAGAACTCAGCAAACCCATGTCATCAGAAGATTAAAAACAAAGGATGAAGCAAAGTGATATTAAACTAAAACAAGTTAAAGCATAATGGCCATTTGTTGCAAGATAGTTGGTCAGGTTGAATAATTGACTACCAATCATTTTTATTGCTCCCAACCCTACCTGCAAGTTTCAGTCAGAGCGAGGTAAGAGAATTTTAGAGTCCAGATACTTTTATTTTCTGGATATTAGGATGAGTAATTAAATAAACATCTAGCAAGCACAAACTATATGTTAAAAAGAGGTACTTCTTCTTAGTGCTGGGAATAGAGCAGTAAATCAAACACGTAAAATCCCTGTCCTCATAGTAATTATATTCTAGTACTGGAGAACCTAAAAGTAAACAAATAAATATGTGAAATAATATGTCAGATAACTAATCGCAAGATTTAAGAATGTGTGGAGGTCACTCATTAAATGTTGACTGTTATTAGGATGGAGGATAAAGACATTTTATAAACTCTACAGCAATCTGTATAAAAGTGGAGTATTTTAATCCAGCCATACAAACACTATGGAGAGTCCAAGTGTGATGTGCATTATGAGGCATGGTGCTCAGAGTCCTTGCAGGTATTTTCATAAAGTGTGAGTTGTTCATAGGTACTTGTGTTGGGATCTTGATCAGATTAGTAAAATCATATTTACCCACTGATGCTTTCATATAGAAAGAATACAAGGGCAGTCCCTGCTGTTGGGGTACTGTCCTTGGTGCTGAATTCTAAGCACCTGTCTTTCTTGTGAATCGGGCCATATTGTAACCATTTGTTTTGGATATAACTATATTATAGATCTATAACACTTTAGAATTGGATGGATTTTGAAGTGTCACCAACTCTAGACCAGAAGCCAACAAGAAATCACCAATAAAGCATTCTTGGGCGGAGGGGGGGGGGAGGTTGTCATTATATGGCTTCAACTTGACCATTGAAATTCTCTGGAGGGAAAGTTGATTATTTGAGGATCAGGTAAAACTATTAGAACCGTCTTTTTTATATAAATCCAGATTCTGTCTCCTTAACTCTCTCCTCTTAAGCCCTTACATTGATTTGAACAAATCAAATCTTTTTTTCCCATGTCAGCCTTTTGGAGAAAATATGACAGTACCAACTACCACCCCTGGCCACCCAGGCCATTTCTCATAGATATTAAACATGCGGTTACTTCTTTTTCCAACATGACATGATTTCTGTATCTCTTTAATTCTATATACTCTGTTCTCTCACAGACAGACTGCTTTTTCCCAGTGCCCTCCTTAAAAAGGGATAGCAAGAATCCAGCATTGGGCTCCAGATATGGTCATGCCTGCTACATTTTAACTACTCTTCTCTTGACCATTTTCTGAAATATTATTCCTCAAGCATTCTAAGATATTTTTCTCACTTCAGGGTCTTCATACAAGCTGCTATTTTACCTGAATCTTCTTTTCTTCAATCTTTGCAGGACTGGTCCTTCTCATTTTTTCAGACCTCATCATTAATGTCACATCCTCTGGGAGGTTCCCAACTAAATTATAAAAGAGTCATCCACACCAGTACTTACTTGCATGTTAACCTGTTCATTTTATTTACAACACTGGGCATATTTTTAATTGCCCTTGTTTTTGTGCAGTTACATACCTCCCTCATTAGATTGAGCTCTAGGAGGTAGGAACTCTGTTTTGTTTACTACTGCATGGTCCATACTGAATACAGTATTTCACGCATAGTACTCAATAATCATTTAATTAATTAGAATACAAGCTATGTCTTGATAGTTGTCTCCAAGTCTCAGTTTTTTCAGTGTAGCATGAAAGATGTAGTTCTGAGCTATTTCACCATAGACAGATAATCCCTAAAGGACTTTCCTTCCATCATAGTAGTAAAACTTTTCCCCAGCTGTCTTATGTGCCAAGCTCCAGGCTCCTGGGCAGCCTTGATTTCCTTCAAATCCTCCAAATGGTACCCAGAGTAGCTGTCTTGGTTGTAAACAGCGGGTGGGTGCAGCTTTGTATTGTTTCTTTCCCACTCTTCCCATAATGAGGTCTGCTGAATCTACTATTCTCTGCATTTCCACTACCATTAGCCGTGATTGTGAAGTTGAATGGACCATAATTGACGGTTGGATGCAAAACAAGTATGGCAAATTCATGCAAATGTCCATCAGAAGCCACCTTTTGTGGGGTAGTGCAGTTGTGCATGTTCTATTTATGCAGAGAGAAAACTCTTTCCTTGTCATTTCCTTTTTATCATGTGGGGACACATTTAACCTAGATGATGCCTCTGCCAAATGGTGAGCTAAATAAGAGAAGTGGAAGTGGAAGGGCGATTGTTCTCTTTCTCTCACTGCCTCTTCCAACTCCTGAACTCAATTGCCTCTTGAGAGCAGTTGGAAGCCAGATGCTATTTTGAATGGGTCATCATGTTTGTAATGCAATCACGTTAGAATAGTCAGGATGATCTAGGTAGAGCTGGGTTAGGGAAAATTTCTGTGTGGCTAAATGAATTGAAAAGATCTATATTTAGTTGTGTCCAAACACTGTTGAAAGAATGTTTGCACATTGATGGGTTTTCTGTGGCATGGTGGGATAGAAGGAATTTAGCGTTAGACATCAAACAGACTTGCCTTTGAATTATGGCTGTTCCCAGCCATGTGAACTTAAGCTGGTTACTTAACATCTCAACTTGTATCATGTGATTAATGATGTACCTTCTCAAAATTTGAGGAGAGTAAATGGGACAATGCATATAAGGCATCTGTCACAGTTATTGTAATATTTGTTCTCTCTTCTCTTTTGCTGTTTTCCTAAGGTAGGTGGGAGTTGGAGCTTTCTTACCTGGCATATCCCAATTTGTCAAGTGTACTCCACATGGAAGCACATATCTTTCTAATTCTGGAGGACCACAAGAATCATATCGCTGTCACAGCTGTTGACTGCCTTGATTCACTCATGACTCAATTGCTGTATAACCCCACCCCATGCTTTATATGTCTTAGTTAAATTTTTTCATACATGGTTTCAAGCCTGCCATCTGTTCTTGCTGAATCTTTTGACATATTAATATTGTCTTCGGGGTATGATCTTGCCCCTCCCAATCTCATTTCCTTATTCTCATTCTAGTTTAGTTATTCTTCACAAGTTTCATGAGGAAAACTCAGGTGGACCATGGAATAAGGAGATGTGGGTTAGAGTTAAGACCACACAGGAGCTCACATGGCTTGGGTCTTAATATCCTATCAGGGAGTTTATACAAAAACTCCTATATTGGTTAGGATAAGCTAAATTGTACTGTAGTAATGAACAACCATGAAATCTCAGTGTATTATGAAAAAAACTTTTTCCCTCCTTCTACATGTCCAAAATGAGTCAACAGAAGGGCTTTGTTAGTCATAGATACTCAGGAACTCAGGCTGATGGAAAGTCAATTTTGACATGTGCTTCTAAAATCACCAAAGCGAAGAAAAAGAAATGTGGCAAATAGGGCACTTGTTCTGAAAAGTTTCCACACAAAATTATACACAGCATTTTCACATTCTATTGGCCAAAGCTAGTCATGCACCCATGCTTAACTTCAAAAATAAAAATGAGGCCGTGCATTACAGCTATGTGCCTACAAGGAGAACTGGGACATGTGAGAACTTCCTAATGATCACCACACTTCCCCATTACATCCTAAGCTTTTGCTTCAAATTCTAATAACGCCTAGACCCACTCTTGAAGCACCTGTGTAGTTCCTACCACATATCCAGAGAACACTCTATTATTGAGCATGTGCTGTATCTCAGACACGAAGCGAGGTGCTTTCATCATACTACCTCCTGAGTGGTTTCACAGACAAAGTGACTGCATTTAAATCAGTGGATGCATGGACTGCCAAAAGCACCCTGGAATCTCATAGTCTCGGTCACTTTATACTGAAGGAGGGATTTCTCTCTTTACTTCTATGGGATACAGTAAAGAAATGTCTAATGCTCCCTATGACACTGTTCCACCTTGAAAGACAGTGGTTCTTCCAAGTCTACTATGCAGTATGGTGTGAGGCCTCAGAAAACCTTAGATCTCTCCTACAGTCCTTTGTAGGAACATATTTCTGGGTTTATTAGCTCTGGGACAGCCCTATGGAAGTGGAGAGGAGGACTGAAATGGACATTTAGAATCCAGGGTTATCATCACAACCTTTCTGTAATCACTTCGGAAAGTCCTGGCCTGGTAAATGCCCCCTCCCGGTTTTTGTCTGTCAATAGAGCCTACCTTCTATGCCCTGTTCACCTGCCTAGGACTCCTTCACAGTCCTCCATGCATCCTGTCTCCTGGGAATCACCCAGCCCTTTGAGTATATCTACCTCCAGGCTTCCATTCTACCATCTGTGCCTTATCACCTGCCCCTGAAAGCTCTGAACTTCTGTTGAAGCCCTGTTGGGTTTCGGACTACCCTTTCCAGGTAAGAGAGAAATTCCCTGAGTGTCATCTTGTACAAATACCAAGATGAGGTCTCCCAGGTTGCTAATTTATTTTTTCATTCACGTGGTTTCTACAGATTTTATTATCATGATATGAGACCTGAGGGACCAAGAACATTTTCCTTTCAATACAAATATACTTTAAACTCATCTGGAGAAGGAAATGAAGGTTGCACAAATGTTGACAGCTAATAATCTTGTCAGCCTGGGTCCTGAGGCATCAATGGTCCAGACTCCAGTCCCAAAAAGGCTCATGGAAATAGCTACCCAAGTTTCCTTATGCAAAGTTGCTGCCTTCATCAAGCCCCTCCCAAACTGAGTCTTTATGAAGTTCAGCCCATTTGGCCCCCAAATGGTGAAAAAGTAGGGAAACTTCTGAATTTGGAAACTGGATCAATGGATTTAAGAACTGGCTCTGCCATTTTTCAGCCACATGAACTGAATACTGGCCTATTAAACTTCAGTTTCCCCATTTGTCAAATGGGAATGAGGTATATCGTCCCAAGCTCACCAGGCATTTATGAAGAGTAAACAATAGGTGTGATTACTCTTCTCACATTCCTAAGCACCTTTCAAATGAAGGTGTTCCAAACATGAATATGTATAAATTTAGCATATGTTATATATACATACATACACATAAATATTTTAGCCTGTGTATATACATATGGATACATATATATTACATGTATATATGAATATATACATATTCAAATCAGTTAAATTTTTTAATTAGTTCAAGAATCTTAGTGGAAGAAGTGATATTGCACCAGAGCCCTAGTATAGGTGGTTAATGAAATGCAACACTATATATCTTGAGCTTCCTGGAAGCCAAGGCAAAAAGGGGCATAAATCAAGTTTGCATAGCTTCTCTTACTGGAAAGAAGTAAGCTTATATGTCTTTCATGAGCAATCTTAAAAGGAGGATTTATCATATAAATAGATAGATAGATAAAAAGATTGATGAGAGATAGATGATAGATATTCTTATATAAGGGGCACTGAGGAGATACCAGTCAGTATCATAATATCATCTTTTCTTCAATACTCCATTAGTCCCTTCTCCATCAATGTTGTGGTACAATATTAAACTGGAATTTAATGGAGCTATTTTCACTCAAGCATTCTCTCTGTTTCTAGTGCTGTATAATTGTCTTAATGCTATTAATTAATACTGTTAAATGAGATTAATAGATCTCAAAGTTTCTTTCCCCTCAGCATTTTTTAATGAATATACTTAGTATGAGGTCTTTCCTATTGCATAGATTGGCACTGACCATCTGTGTGACCTTAGGCAAGTGAGTTTAACTCTCTTGAGTCTCATTCTAATTTGGAAATTTTTGATCTCATAGTATCAACTTTATTAAAATGTTTGTAAATGTAAAATGAAAAGATGCATAAAAAATGCTTATTGTGATGCTTGGCGAGGAATAAACAATTAATATCAGTTATCATTAGACTATCACAGGTGGTATTATATTTGAGGTGGAATATGACTGTGCATGAAGGAAAGAGCAAGCAAAATCAATGGAGGCACATACATTTTTAACCCACTGATAAATTTGAAGAGACTGTTGAGAAGAGGCAGGAAGGGGTAATTCAGGGATGAGAAACAAAATCAGTGAAGTCCAGGGTGTACACCAGTTGACACACTGGATGCATCAGGGAGAGAGAGAAAGTAAGATTTCAAAGGAAGGTAAGAATGTTGTGCTTATAGAAACACAAGTGGAGAAGCGAGACAGTTCTTCTTCAGGCCCTTCCTGGAGGCTGAATTTTGGTCAAGTTCCATCTTTTACATCATCATCCCCAACTTTGCAAACTCTTAAACTCAATTTATCAGGATACAGAGTTGAGAGGATTGTCAAATAAAACAAACTTACAAGATACTGATGGAAATAATAGGCAATGATCTTTTTAAATCATATCTTCCCTCCAAAAACATCCCTGAGTCTTTCCTATCTCAGAAATCTGAGTTGCCCAAGATACCTCACCTTCTAAATCTAATTGTCACCAAGTCTTGCTGGTTCTATACTCTAAACTTCTCTCTAATCATCATCTCTTACGTGAGAAACCTCAACAGCCTCTTAATTGGTCTTACCAAATCCACTCTTATTTGCCTCAAAACCATTCTCCAACCACAGCAAGTGTAAATTGATATTTTATGTATCTTCATTTAACAACCACCACACCAATACTCAGGCTGGAACTTCCTGGAGCACATTCCAGAACCAAGAGATTGAGCTGAGTTTGAACTTGTGCATGTAAAAATGCCATTAGGCAGTCCTATGCATTTAGTGCCATGCTTCATGCTGACTCATAACCCTACAAAGTGGAATCTGGCCTGCCTGAGGCCAGCAGGAGTCCCTAAAAGACCCCAAACTGCCCATACATCCACATTTGTCCCTTTCTCCCACCAGACATGCCAGCCTCAATCCCCTTCTCGATCTTGAAACACCTGCTGGCCCTGCCATTAACATCAACAAATAATGAGGAGCTGTACTAATAACAATTATCATAATAAATTGGCCTTTGATTACATCTGTCACCTGAGAATTTCAAAGACTTTACAAACATCAATTAGTAATTACAGCTCCAAGGATTGCTCACAGAAGCAGGGATCATTAAGGTCAGCTAAGAGCTGTGCAGGGAAGCATGAAGGGCAGCTCTGGCTTAGGTTGTCTTAGACCTGGGAGTCGCCAATCCCTGGTTGAAGGTCAAAGCCTCTCTCCATGAGGTTCGAAAGAACCACACTTCTGACATCCCGATTAGGGGATAATTTGTACAGCTGTTCAATTGCCTCAGAGTCCTGGTGCTGTGGAAGGGAAAACATGAACTGTAGTTTTGAAAGGGAGCTTATAGATTGTGCAGTTTCCTTCTTTTGGCAGAAAAAGAAACTGAAGTCCAGAGTGGAGAAGTGATTTGCCCAAGGTCAGAGCCATGACTTGAACCTAGTCTCCCACACCTTATCTACATTTATTTACTCTGAAAAATTGTGCCATCATTGGCTATGCTTTACTCTGTAAGGAGATGATGATGGTGGTGGTGGTGGTGATGATGGTGATGATGGTGGTGATAAAAAATCCAACATTTATTAAGGGCTTGCTCTGAGAGGATACATAGAGGATAAATAAGATATAGTTCCTGATTCCTACCCTCAGGGAACCCACAATCCAGTGGAAAATAGTTATGAAAACAAATGTTTACAATAAAATATAATAGGAATGACATTGTTGGAATACCCAGGGTACAGCTGGAAGCCTTGCAGTTGAGGAGATATGTAGGTGCTTAGGAAAAATCTCACAGAAACAGCAACATTTGAGCTGAATATTGAAATCTAAGTGGATATTTCTCATGCAAACAATAGGGCAGAGGACACCGTGTGTCCTGCAAAGGGAACACCTGGGCAGAGGTTCAGAAATCCATGATATATTTGTAGAGATTTGGTGAAGTTGGTTCCAGGATATAGAGAGAGAAGACTAGAGAGAGACAAAGAGCAAATAACGTGGAGAAGGCCTTGCATGCCATGCTAAAAAGCTTGGAATTTATTCTGTTGAAGACAGGGAAAATGATCTTGTCATTGATCCCAATATCAATTTATTATAATAATAAAAACTATTCATATATACATCTTCGCATCTTTCAGGCACTTGCGCAGTCAAAATTTTGTTCAACCCAGTGAGATGTGCAGAGTGTTGCCACCATGCTGTAGATGTGGACACTGTAACTCAGAAAGATTAAGGAATTTTTCTAGGGAATAGGTGACTCAACCAATGAGAAATGAAGTTAGAATTTGAATGTCTATCTTCATTCATTTGTTATGGCATAGGTAGTATGTGCCAGGCACTATGCTATCAATGAAAAGGATGGTAGGTCTCTTGTTTTCATGGTCTTTACATCTGCTAGAGAACATGGAAAGTGACAATTAGAAAATATACAAAAATATAAAGGTCCTGAGGATGAAATAAATTCAGCACATTCAGGAATTCGAAACAAGATCAACACACTTGGAGGGGGAGAATGGTAAGAAGCTAGCCACAGAGAGCAACGTTGGCTTACACAGAGCAATAAGGGTCAAAGAGAGGAGTTGGGACTTTATTCTTAGTCCCCTGAGAATCCATTGGAGAGCTTTAAATGGAGCGTAGTGGGATCTGACTTAAGAAATTAAAAAATTATCTGGTTAACAAGGGGGACATTAATTATTGGGGTCATGGAAATCTGCAGATAAGTAGACAAGAAGCTATAGAGTCATCCAGGCAAGAGATGGTGGCAGTTTAGATCAAGGCAGTGACAGCTGAAGCTAAAAGAACATGATGTATTCAGTATATGGAAAAATATTTATTGTTCTCTCTCTTTAAAAACATGTTAATATGAAAGTTTTCAAATGTGAACCAAAATAAAAATAATAGATTTGTTTCTGTATGCCCATTACTCAGCATCAACAATGGCCAATCTTTTCTCTACCCCAACTCACTCCCTCTGCTCTGCCAGATATTTTTAACCTCTTATTTTAAGGTCACTTCTTTTAATCTCACAGAAAAGTGTCATTAGCAGTATAAAGAACTTTCATAAACTTTCCACCCCAATTTCCTAAGTTTTTACAGTTCACTATATTTGCTTTACTAGTCCATTCTCCCTGTGTCTGTCTCTGTCTCACCCAACTGACCCCGCCCCATCTGTCTCTCTGTTTTTCTATCAATCAGTTGATCAATCACCTCTTCATACCTAAACACTTCAATGTGCTTTCCCAATACAACATAGTGCAAATACTAGGAAATTGACATTGATGTAATACTCGTAGCCCCAATTTTGTCAATTATCTCAGTTATGTCTTTACATTATTTTTTTTTAATTTAGTCCAAGATCACATCTTGCATTTAGTTGTCATGTGACTTTAGATTCCTCGTATCTCTATTTTTCCTTGGATTGCATGCCCTTAACTCTTGAAGATTACAGGCCAGTTATTTTGTAGAATGTCCCCTCATGTTGGGTTTTTCTGAGGTTTGCTAACAATTAGATTTAGGTTATGCCTTTCACGATGTGGAGTTCTTCTCAGTGGATCATATCAGGAGGCACGTGATACCCATGTATTCCATTACTGGTGTTGTTAACTTTGATCACTTAAAGTGTTGCCCACCTAGGTTTTCTCCACTATAAACTACTATTTCTTTTTAATGTAGATTATTGTGTAAGGATATAATGCTAGACGATAGAAACATCCTGTTCTTTATCAAACATTCATCCCTTAGTTTTAACATTTGTCGATGATTCTTGTCTAAACCAATTCTTGGTAAGATATTTGCCAAATAATGATTTTCTGATTCCATCATTCCTTCTACATGAATTAGTTGTTGTTTATTGTAAAGATGAGCTCTCCTTTCTCACAATTTTAAAGTACTATTTATTTCTCTTAGTAAAAACTCATAGATTCTTATTTTATTTAGTAAGTAATGAGCAATTACCATCATTATTTATGTTTATATAGTGTCTCAGTCTTAGCTAGTGGGAGTCCCTTCCAATTGGTTCCTATATCCTTATTTTTTTCTCTTTTTTTTTGAATATTTTGCCAACTTTTAATCAT
>NW_011889236.1:795006-813542 GCF_000151845.1 Pteropus vampyrus
CAGAGGACAAAAACACAATATATACACATATGTGTATATCTTCATTTACCTATTTATTTATATTAAAAACCAAGAGTCCATAATGATACCCCCAACTGCAATCCAGCATCCCAGTCTTCACCCTCCCCCAACCCATATTTTAACTTGCTTCTCTGACAGTGGAAAACTTGACTTATTATTCACATTTACTTATTTGTTCAACCCTAGAATACCCAGAAAGTATTTTCAGAATTATTAACCTATACCACTTTGTTAAACAAATCCATTAACTAGTGTTAACATATGCTTATAGTTTTTTCTATTTTTAGTCCCTTAAGCTGTATAAAACATTGTGTTCAAAAGTTACATGATTTAATTCTTTTTCTTTCCCTAAAGTATAGTTAAATACCTATTGGAAACACAATAGATTTATTTGTTTCTCTTTGTTTCTAACTTTAGATTCACTTCCCCCATGCTTATTGAATTTTTTTCCAATATATAAAGCATTATAACATGATTCCAAAAGCCTAAGCTATACAAAACAATGCATACAAAAAAGTATATTCCATTTATTTGACCCCATTTCTACTATCCCCTGTGAATAAACACTGTCATTGGTTTCTTGTATTTTTTTTTCAAAATGAAGAGATTCGTGTATATTTTATTTCCCATTCTTTTTATAGAAAAGGGGACATACTATAGATACCTGAAATCACTTTTTATTAGTTCATAGAGGTCTTCCTCATTCTTTTTTACAGCTTCATAGTATTCTGCTACATAGATATACCTTAATTTATTTTATTTTGGAAAGCAACTTTATTGAGTTTTTCGAATTTTGGAATTTTTTGTTTTTGCATTTACTTTCACTTATATTTTTATGAAAACATATCTAAATTTTTATATTTTGGAACTTCATAATTACATTTTATTTTTCATTTCCATAAAAATCACTAAATACATTTTCAATATTTTTCAATCACAAATATTTCCACAATAAAGGAATGGGCACATATGTATTTGTTAGAGGTGTGTCAGAGTACATTCCTGTAAGAGGGATGGTTGGCTCAAAGGTGAATATATACTTTCCAAGGTATTTCTAAATTCCCTTCCTAAAGGGCTGAATCAATTTGCATTTCCTCCAGCAATGTTTCAGATTATTCGTTTCTCTACAGCCTCACCTACAGTGTGTGGTCTAACTTTAATTTTTGGAAAAGTTAAGCATAAGAAATTTTATCCAGATATAGTTTAAATTCCCTTTCTCTTATTAAAAGTGAAGCCAACAGCTTTTCATATATTTAGGAAACTTTTTATATAGCATTTAAACTACATGCATGTCTTTTGCCCAATTTTCTATCAAGATTTTTACCTTTTTTCCCCCCTAAATTTTTAAAAGCTCTTTATATATCAAGGATATTAACTCTTTATCTGTGATATATATTGCAATTTTTTTTTAAAACTTGCCTAAAAGGGTTTTGCCAAAACAAAAAAAAAAAAAATGTTGTTGAATACTTCAATCTATTTTTATTGCATTCAGATTTGAGTCACAGTAAAAAGCCTTTTCTTACACCAAGGTTCTAAAGGAAGTTATCTAGAACTTGTATAGTTAAATTTTTTGTTATGTTTAAATGTCTGCTGTTTGGTTTGTTTTCATATATGGTGTAAAGTATGTATCTAATAATATCCTTTTACCCCAATATCTATTTCGTTGTCCTAGTAACATTTTTTTAAAGATCATCTTTGTCCCCTCAAAGTGGCATTTCTCATATTTTAAATTGTCACTTGTTCTTGGTTCTTTTTCTGGATTTTGCGTTCTATTCCATAAGACTGTTTGCCTTTTTATGCACTAGTACCACGCTGTTACAATTGTAGAGGCTCTGTGCTTTAATATCTGATAAGCCAAATTCTCCAACTTAGATTTTCTCTTTCAGTGATTTCCTAGTTCTTTTTGCATGTGTACTTTCCATATAAGCTTTAGTGTCAACTTATCCAGCTCTATAAAAAGCCTATTACTAATTTTACTGGGATCTCATTAAATTTATACATTAATTAGGGTAAACTGACCTGACACCTTTAAGATGTTGAATTATCTTAGCTGAGAACAAAGGATGGCTTTCTATTTGTTCAAGTCTACTTTTGTGTCTTTCAGGGTGTTGTAAAATTTTCTTCATATAGGTTTTACACTTCTCACTAAGTTTATTACCAAGTATTTAATCTTTGTTACTGTTGTAAATGGGATTTGGTGTCCTCTGACTATCTGATTATTGGTTTTATATATGGCTACTATTCACTTTGTATGTAAATTTTATATCCTGCTACCTTGTATCATTGATTCTCCAAGGATTTTTCAGATGTACTGTTAAATAATCTGCAACCAGAGGTGGTGTAAAGTTTATTTTCCATTTTGTATGCCTCTAATTGATTTCTTTTATCCAGTTGCACTGTATAATACTTGGAGTACAATGTAAAGGGGTGGTAGAGATAGAGAATATCCTAGTCTTGATCTTACTGTTGGTGCCTCTACTGGGTCTCTATTAAGTAAGATGCTGGTTTTAGGACTAAGATAAATTTTTATCATATTATGAAAGTATTCATCAATTCCTATTTTCTTGAGTTTTGTTTAAAATCAGGAATGGGTGTTAAATTGTGTCAAATGCTTTTTCTGCCTTAATAGAGGCAATAGAATGTCCTCCTTGGATCTGTTAACATGGTGTATTATATAAATGGATTTCTTAACATCGAACCAACCTTCCATTTCTAGAATTGGAATTCTATTTTATTATGGCATTTTGTTTTTCTTACTGTAGCATCGAATTCTGTTCACATATCATTATCTGACACTTTTACACATTCGAAAGTAAAATTGGTCTATAATTTCACCTACTCCACCCACTTTTTGTGGTATTGTCTTTACCAAGATTAGGTGTCAATGTTATGCCAGATTCATTAAAAAATGAGAAAGTTTTTTTTTTTTTAATTTCCATGCTGTAGGACAATTTATGTTAGTACTATCTTGTCTTTAAAGATCTGATAGAAATTCCCTGTGAAGACGTCTAGGCATGGTGTTTTTTTAATGAGGCAGCTTCTTAATATCATCTTGTATTTCTTAGTGAAATTAGATCTGTTTAAGTTTATATTCCTGATAGAATCCATTTTTATAAACTATATTTTCCTAGAAAATTATTAATTCCATTTAGCATTTCAAAACTATTTTCAGAGATCTGAAGACTAGTCTCACTTTTTCAATTTCTTCTTTTTCAATCACTATTTCCTCGTCATTTCTTATTTTGAATATTTGTGCTTCCTTTCTTTTTTTCTATTATTTTTATCTTCTCTACTACGATAGTTTCTGCTTTTGTCTTTATTATTCCCTTTTGTGCATGTTTTTTAGATCACTTATTTTTGTTTTTCTAGATTTTTGTACTGGAAATTTAATTTTTTTTCATTATTTTATTTTACCGATTACTTTCATCTAGTCACTGCTTTACATGTTTTTTTATAGATCCTGGTATGTAGTTCTTATTATATTTTGTTTAACGATATTTAAATTTTTATTTAAAACTTTTTTCACCAGGAGTTGGTAAAAATATATATATCTTGTAAATTTCCAGGTGAGAGGACCTGTTTGGTTTTTAATATTCTTAAAAATTTTTCTTTTTATTACATCGTAATCATAGAATGTTGCTTATAACATTTCTACTTTATGGGACATAGTGTTGTTTTCTTAATTAGCTGATATATGGTCAACTTTCGTGAATGTTTTATAAACTCATAAGAAGGTTTTTCTCTATTGTCAGTAAGGTTTGATACATATCAAGATCTGCACAATTATTTCAGCACTTATATATCCTTGCCTATTTTTTTGCCACTTGATTTGTCTTATACTGACAGTAGCTTTCTATTATTCTTGCATGTCCTATAGTTTCTACTTCATAAAGGTAATTATTGGGACTTTGGGTTCATAGATATTCAAAGCTGTTATATTTCTTGCGAATTGTGGGTTTGAGCATTTAAAAGTGTCCTTTGTTATGTTTAATGCTCTTTAAGTTGCATTTTATTCTGTCTGATATCAAGATCACTACTACTGCTTTTTTTTTTTTTTTTTTTACATTTACAATTTCTCCTTTTCTTTTATTGATGTCTCTCTAAATCACTCTGTTTTAGGCGTGACCTTTATATATAGCAGAAAGTTAGGTCTTGCTTCATGAGACAGTTTGAAATCTTTTTCATTTAATTATATGAGTTAAACCCAATAACATTTGTTGGTATAACTGATATATTTGGTCTCAATTCTGTCATGAATTCTTTATATCATAATTTAATTTATTAATTTTGTAACACTTGCTAAAGTGTTTTCTTTCTTTTATTTTAAAATTTCATTTGATATTTTAAAAGTTTACATTTTTGTTGTAGTAGTTATATTTGTTCTCATACTTTTTAATACTTTTAATTCTCTTTTCTTATTTAACCTTTTCCTATCTGGTTTATCAAAATTTTTCCCAGAATTACTGAGGTATAATTAACAAATAAAATTTATATATATTTAGCTGTATGATGTGATGTTTTGATATACTTATACATTGTGAAATGATTACTGTGATCCCACTAATTAACATATCTGTCACCTCACAGTTATTATCATTGTTTGTGGTGAGAACACTTAAGATCTAATCTTTTAGCAACTTTTAAGTATAAAATACAGTGTTATACAAATCTCTAGAATTTACTCATCCTGCATAACTGTTGGACCAACGTCTCCCCATTTCCTCTATCTTCCAGCTTTTGACAATTACCATTCTACTCTCTGCTTTTATGAGTTTGACTTTTTTTAGATTCCACCTGTAGGTAGAATCATGTAGTATTTGTCTGTGTCTGACTTACTTCATTTAACATAGTGTCCTGTAAGTTCAGCCCTTTATTGCAGATGGCAGAATATCTTTCTTTTTTAAGGCTCAGTAATAGTCCGTTGTGTGTATATATACCACATTTTCTTTTCATGCTCCTAGCTGCCCCCAGGTTATTGGCCATGTTGATCCCCCCACAGTGTTCTGATTGAGACAAGAACAAATGGACCTCTTGGGCAATGTCTTGCATAGCTGGAGTAGCCAAGCACTCACCCTACTCTCACTTCTCCCCTTGAAAGAAATCTTGAGTTGAGAAGGTCTCTCTTGGCACTGAGCTGTGCCATATGACATGAGTAAATTAAAACTATTCTTCTTACCTTCTTCAGTGTATCTATTCTCAGACCTTTTGCTCCAACGGGAACTTCTCTATTGGACTTCTGAGCTCCCACAAAAGTACTTGCATCCATGGGTGGTTGTCAATATTATATTTCTTTGGGAAGATGTGTGCTGAAAATTCTGCCATCTTGCAGACATCACTGGTTTGTCAGTTTTTGATAGTATTCATTGATTTTTCACCTATTGTTATGCAACAATCAATGGACTTATTTTACTCTCCTGTTTCCCCATTTCTTCTCTTTATCATTTTTATTTGCATTATTTCTACAATATCAGAAAATATAACATTTATATATTCTCTTTCAAGAGTGTTCCTACCTTATTTTAGCCTTAGATTTCAAATTAAATACATTAAATGCTTACTGTCAGTCCTTTCGCTAAAATTTTCTCAGTTATTTCTTTGTTGAAGCTTATCTAACTTGTCTTCAGGAAAGACTCACGAGTACAGTATTATCTGAATTATTGAATGTTGATAGTTATTTTCCCGTAGCTTTTTTTTTTTTAAGGCTACTTGAAAGATACTTGTCTAGTTATAAAATCCTGGGTTCATAATTTCTTTCTTTAAGTTTTTTGAAAAGGCTAATTCACATTTCCTGGCCTTGTATGTTGATTTGAAGACATCTCATGACAACCTAATTCTCTTGCCCATGTGAATTATTTAATGTTTTTGCCTGGAGTCCTTTTTTTATTAATTAAATAGTTTTACTAAAATCTTAGAATTGATCTTTCAGGTCTTCAGGTTCTTTAAATATGTAGGCTCAGATTGTCTTGTGATTCTAGAAATTTTCCTTGGGTATTGCTATGAATCTTTCCCTATCCAGTTGTTTCATCTATCCCTCAGAGATATCAAGTATACATATATTGAATCTTCTTTGTCTTTCTTGTAGGTCACTTTTTCACCTGCCCTCATTACTTTTCCTTTTATCTCTTATTCATTCTCTTGCTTCTTTTCTTTTTCTTCAGTACTCCTTATTAAAAATTTTTTTGGGGCATCCTGTAATTTAATCTTCATTTTCGATGTGCCTTTATTTTTCTTTCTTTCCTGAGTTAACTACAGATGTTAGAAAAATAATGTTTGTGTGCTCCATGAGGAAAAAAATACTGAAAAAGCAGGAGTTCTGCCAGTAGCTGAAACTAGATTCAATATTTGAGAACTTGAAGCAACCTTAGAATACCCTACATACTCTACCAAAGTGGCCTTCTCTACTCCTTTTTCTGTCATTTGATTGATGGGGAAATTGAGCCACAGATAGGGGGAGTGACTTGCTCAGTATTGCCCCAGCACTGGCAAAGCCTTGAGTAAAAGCAGGTCTCAACAGAAGCAAAACAGTGAGCACATTATATTCTACTCCAAAGCGATATACAGCTGTATGCAGATTTGAAAATCTGGAGTGGGAAGTGGGACATGGATGAGGTCAAAATGATGGAGAAATGAAATTGTACTGTAGAGATAGAACAGAAAATATAAAATGTTTCTTCTTTTCCCAAAGCCTTATACAATCTAAGCACAAGGAAAGTACTCATTTCCTGTTTATTGAGCTGATTGGGGACTTTGGGCATATGCTTACTGGCCAGACTTCCCATATGATAGAATTTCCAGCATGTTCCTGATGTGTTTGCTAACAGTTCTGTCACCCAGAAGGTCAAGAGAGTGACTCAGGACTTTGTTATTCTGTACCTATTTCTAACCAACAAAGACAAATTGGTTATGGAATTAAAGGTGTCAGAAACTTGGGAGAAAGCGTACATGTCAGTGTCACATTTGTGAGAGCCAGGGAGAGTTGAGCATAATCAGATATGCACTGTAGGTTATAGAAAACAAATTTTAATAGATGTGGGGTATGGGAGGTGGTATTAGGAAATGGCTCAATTTCATGCATCAGTTGTGGAAGGGAAGATGATTCCAAGGAGAATTAGAAAGTCCTCACAAATGACACAATGAGAAAGAGAAGGTGGTAGAATAAACCTTCGCAGCTACCCAGGATTCCCTTTGATGCGATACATTTTAAAGAGAACATTCCCACAGAAGCCAGATTAGTGACTCAGAGGGAGGATGAAGGAGACTTCTGAGGTTCTAGTAATGTCGAGTATTTTGATCAGAGTGCTGGTCATAGGCGTGTATTTCCTTTAAGAAAAGTTCAGCAACCCATATTTAAGATGATTAAACTTGCCTACATATATGTTATATTTCAAATTAATTATGAAACAAATTTTAGGATTTAGCATATTTCCTTCAGGACTTATTTTTTAAATGCTTAGATTTGCATGTTAGTTGTAATAAAAATTGCACTTCATTCATTTATTTTCCTATGCTTACTACTCCATGTAATTCGTGGCCCTCATAATCATTTTCGTTAACTGCTTTATAATATTCTATTGTGTGGATAGACCACAACTTCTTTTATATGCCTGTAGAGTTAGACATATATGTTGCTCTTCATTGTCACATTTATAAAGAACACCAGAACCAATGACTTTGAATATAATTTTTCTTCATTTAAGATTATTTCCTGAGAATAGATTCTCAGATATAAAGAGATTAGATTGGCTCTTTCAAAGTCTAGATATAGATTAATAAATTACCCCCAGCAGTACTGGCCTTATCAAACACTTGCCCACTGTTCTATTCAACAATCATGTGCATAATTGGCAAGTTTCTTAATATAGCATTTGCAAAAATCTTTTTTCTTTGCATTAATATAAAGTGGAGGTCCTTCCAACCCTCTTTGGTCTCTCGGCACCTTTCCTTGTCTATACAGCTTCTCCGTGATGATCGTTGAGGACTATTTGCAGATCTTCTTCAGTTCTCTGGGGGTCATGCTTTCTTAAACCATCTCAGGCTTCAGTTCACTAACCCTTTAAACCAGAGAACAAAAATGAAAGCCAACAGGTTTTGAAGAACTTTGCCGTTTCTTCAGACATTAAAACGTGAATTTGCTCACTTTTATCATCATTTTTAAAGTTTAACTCATTTGTGACTTAGGCTTTTTTGGCATCACATCTAGAGAGTTCTGCTTTATTTTTATAGTTTTTCTCAGTCATTTTTCCTTCTTTCCATCTTCCGAATTAATTCTTTTTAAAAAACTCTTTTCCTTGAAAGCTATATTTCAGCTATGTGAATACCTCAATGAATACTCCATATATTTGAACCATAATGTGTCATATTCTTTTAACATTTCTACATTTTCCATTTTATTAAATAAAACAATTAGTTATTTTAAAAAGGAATACTTTCAAAATAAAAAATAGAAGAGAAAACACTTGTTCCAAAGAATAAGTCATTTCAACCCAAACTTCTGTGCTAAAGAGGGCTGATAGATACTACTAGACAGAGTATCAGTATCTGAAATGAATTTTACCCTACTCTCAAGCTCTTTTGGTGGGAAAATACAGCAGTGGCATGTGAGTGCTTAAGCAATTCAGGAGGTGAGTAACCAGTTAAAAAACCAACCAAGATTCTGATGAACAGATGAATGCCAGCCTGTAAGAAGGATTCTGGTACATGGCACAAAGCTCTGCCATTGGCATTTTCCAAATTACTACTTATATTAATTACCTGGAAGAAGTTTGAGAAAAATTATGTCTGAAACCTTGCAGATGGTAGAGAATATGATGATAGGCTGTAGTAATCAGATGAGTGAAAGAAGATAGAATTTAGTAGTGGTCTATACGACTCTGTACTTGGGCTCCAGAAATACAATGACATTTATATCTGTAGAAGCAGGCAGATTTTTTTTTGTTTTTTTGATGGAGGAAAAGTTGATGGCACATTCATTATGATCAATGAAAAACCGGGATGTTGGCTATGTTAATAGAAGCCCAAGATAAGTAAGGAAAACAGAAAGCAGTGATGATCTAAGTAATCATATATTGACAAGACCAATGTAGACTGCTGCTTCATGTTCTAGTCCCTTCTTATAAAGAGGGACAAACTGGAGGATGTCTTAGGATGAGTAGCTAGGATGGTTCAAAAACCTTGAACTCATCGCACGAAGACTTGATGATAAATAAGAATGTCGATGAACCAGAAAACCATCTTCCAATATCCAGACATCTTTCCTACATGGCCAAGGGCAGACTTTCTGTGGTCTGAGGAACAGAATCAAGACCATTGGGAAGTCACGTTTGGGTTCTACGTCACACTAGACGTGATGATTTCTAGCATTCAGAGGTGTACATAAATAAAACAGACCGTGCTGTAGCCATTACCATTTCTTCTCTACTTCTGAGTGCATGGAGGGCTCCATTTCCTTACCTCACTGATGTTAGGCATCGCCATATGACTGGTTCTAGCCCATGAAACCTGAGTCAAAGCAAAAGTGTTACTTCTGATGCAGAGCATATAAGTTAAGATTCTTAAGCATTCTTTTTTCCTGCCTCATTAAATACTGAAGCCTTGTGTTAAAGTAGGGGTGCCAGCCTATCTTATGATGAGAGTGTCCCCCAGGCACTACATTACATCCCCCAGACCCAGCCATGCACCTATGCTAGACATGTAGTTTGAATGGAAAATAAACCTTTGCTGTTCCTAGCCACTGAAGTCCATGGGTTTTATTACTTTTGCATAACTTTTTATCCTAACATAAATGCCTTCAAGATACAGCAGTTTCTTATGAGTGAGCATTAGCAAGACAAGCAGTGGATTCTTGAAACTCATACACATTGCAATCTTTGCCTTTTATTTTCGTTGTTACACAACATTCAGACCCCTGCTGGGGGCATAACTTAGTCAACTGGAATTTTCAACTTGTTCCAGGGCCTCCTAGGAGATGATCCCAATAAAATAGAGTAAGCTGATTCTCTTCCTAAACAACTCAGCTGCATGCCTAACACCATCACAAATGTATAGATCCTGTCCACTTGGGTAACAGCCAGCAATAACTAAACAGTTCACTCAGCAAAGATTCTAGTGCCACACAAACACACACATGATGTTATCCATGGATACCGTGAGGTCCACCAGAGATCTCAGGGCCAAAGTGACTTTTTGAACATGAACTTTACAGTTTGATTCTTACACATTTATATTGACTGGGCTATTGCCAAGTGTGTGTTTCAGTCTGTGCAAACAGATGTATTATTTACCTGTAAGAGAGTGTCCTAAGGATGTCTTAGGTACCATCCACTAGCCCATGGGTTCTCTCAAGAATCCATACAACTGAATGAAGTACATTACATGCCAAAATGTGACCACTTAATGTTACTGTTAAAGTGGTTCTGTGCTGAGCAGTACGTGATATGTTCATGAAGTAGTTCTGTCTGGGGGAAAAGCTTATGAGGTGGTGGGAGCCAGGAAGTGGAAGGAACAATGTATGTACCTAGCCTCAAAAAGATATGAAGAAATAGAATTAAAAGGTGATTCTAACGGGAGAGGAAATGGAAAGGACAAATTTAAAATTATAATTAAAAATACATATGCATACCTATATATGCAGATATATATGTATATTTTTTCTTTATATAACAAACCAAACCCATAATTAATTAACTGGAGCTTCGCTTTTGTCGTTCACAGGAGACCAAAATCAACTGTGTTCGTCTGGCTACAAAAGGTATGTTGGCATGTTCTTGTCTGTTTTCAGCCATTCTTTAGCCACACAGGGAGACATAGGCAACGCTGACTAAAATCAACAAGAAAAAATTATTTTCATTGGAGTCATTTGCATCTAGGTGTTACTATATACCCAACCACATATGTATTAATAACACCAGGCCTAAAGCATAATAAGAGCTCAAAACATATTGGTTGAATCAATGGATGGGCGGGTGGGTAGATGGACAGACAGATGGACGGATGGACGGACGAATGATGGATGGATGGATTGGTACATTAATCAGTTGTAAATATAAATTTATTCAAATATTCTTCTGTTATATATTTTCATTGTATCTAGGTCTATGCTTATATTGGTATTTTTTAAGCACATCTGTTAAACCTACGTTCTGAGTTTTGTACTTTATTCAATTGGTGCATGGCTTTCAAAAATGAGGTGATTGATGTTGGTGCCTTTAACAACAAGAAAAGAAACACTGCTTTACTTTGTAGTTGGCATTTTCAACACTTATCTGAAAAACTAAGGCAACATTGTTCGGGCTCATCACTTTTGCTTTCCTAATTATAATCGAATTGCCTGGCTCTTTCAATTGTTATATGTTTCTGTTTATTACTCTTTTAAAAAAAATCAATGAACGGTTTGTTATCATTTAACCTATTATAAGGTCGAATGGTTAGAAATCAGGTTTATCTTTTTATTATAGAATTGATATTTTTAACAGCTATCCTTCTCATATAAACACACGAAAATTGAGCAATTCTATTCTGTTCCCTGCATTTATTGACAGCATATATAATTTTATAGGTTGCTTCCACAGAGATGACAATTATAAACATAAATATAAATATAGTCATAGATATAAAGTACAGACAAAAACAATGACCCAGTTATGCATATACATATGTGAATATGTATACACTGGCACACACATACGGAGGAAAATGCACTCAGATTGTGAGGGGGGAGAAGAGAGAGAGAGAGGAGAGAGAGAGAAGAATACTTATAGTTATTTGATAGAACATGCACCAAGACCTATCATGCACAATTTTTATAACTTTGAAGAAAATCAGAGTTTCTAATATGTAAGCAGAACAGGGAAGATTCAGGAGGACAGAGAAGACAGAAGCACTAAGGTCTCACTGTGATAAAAACTCACCCCGATTTCACATAAGTCATGAGAATTTGGCATGTCCCTAACTTGTTCCTTCTCAGAAACTCAGGCTGCTAGACAGAAAGAGATAAAATACTTTTTGTGGGGTCAGGAAAATTGATGGCCTACAAATAAAAGTGACACAAATCACAGGCTGGCCTTGGCAGACTTCCATTGAAGAAAACAGGTAATCTAGAAGGAACAACAGCATCCACTGGACAGCACTAGAGCTGTAGACAGCAAGTAGGATAGCTGGGTGTCTGTGGCATCCCACTCACACAGGCAGCTGGGAGAGGGAAGGAAACTATAGAGAAACCTTTACCGTGATGGTGCTCCATAGTCCCCTCTAGGTTTGACCCCTAGACAAGGGAGGGGCTTATGTGGATTCTCTAGCCTCCATGGGTGTCTGGGATTCTAAGGGCACCCTCAGAGACATAAGCCCTCCCAAAAAAGTAGTTTGTTGGACTATATTTTCTGAACTGAGAACCGGGAACATGTGACTGGGCAGGCAGTAGGTACACACAGGGACTCTGAGAGAGAACACCTAAGACGGTACTCTCCTGGGATGTTCAGGACCCACTGCGCTCACAGACATAGAATCTCACCATGCCTTGCTTCCCCAGAGTTACACTGCTGATCTGCAGAGTGCAGTGGTCTTAAAGAACTAGAGCAGAAGAGCTCTCTGCCCCTTCTTAGCATAAGGATTTCTCCTCTCGTTTGACCTTTAGTGGAGTGTGTGCACCTGTCAGATGTGGGTGTAGGAATGCATGAATGAATATGTGCCCAGCTGTCCAAGCCCTGGCAGCGCTCGGAGGAGTCAGGAGTCAGAGGTGGGTTCCAAGCAGCCACACCCTCGTTTTCCAGCTCTTTGAGGGCCATCACTTCAGCCCAGAGAAACGGGGCTCTAGAAGCACTTTGGGAACGGGGCGGAGAGATGGCTATGCAGATTGCCAGTCTACCATAGTTCAGGCAGTCATCCCCACTCAGCACTGCATCATATAAGAGGTCGGTGACTGCAGAGTAAAGACAGTGGGAAGGAAACCTGTGTAGGTTATTGTCTGTTCCGTGCCTGGCATTACCCTTGGAGCATCCAGGGTCAATTAAAGGCAAACCTCATCCAAATCCATGCACTGTCCATGAGGACTTCGTATCAAGGACCTAAGGCCAGGGATCAATACTTGACCCATCCTTTTACTGAATCAATTTTCCATTTTTGTGGGTTTGCTGAAAATACGACTTCTCTTAATAGAGGAAAATACAATACTGGGAATCCCGCAGGCATCAGGTGTATATAAATTCCCAGTGGCAGATTCCCTGGGCCATCTGTCTCCCTTCAAGCTGGTCCACTTCTCTGTCATTGCGGCACATTCCTCACATGTCTGCCGGCGGATGTCCAGCCCCTGGAATGTGACCACATATGCAGGCTTAAGGCCAGTGCTCTCTCTGGTGATAGAGCAACTTGCTGATGGCCTGCCCCTGTCCCTCATGACTCCAGACAATGTCTGCAGTCAGCTGTATGAGTCCCGCAGAACTGGGACTGCCACTCAGTGAGGGCTGCCACCCAGAATGGAACAGCCTAAGCACTCATTTAGGATCCTTCTGACCTGACCCCAAGCCAAGCACATCTTCTGTTAGATACCAAACCTGGCTCCAGGGTGGGGCGCTAAACCCTCATCTGTCTACATCACTGTTAGTCACCCAGGCTCTAACCTACTCTGTCTGATTTGCAAAGCAAGAGACCTCTATTAGATTCCTGTGGCTGTTGTACTAAAGTACCACAGACTGAGTGACTTAAACAACAAAACTTACTGTCTCACAGGTCTGGAGGCTAGAAGTCTGAGATCAAGCAGGTTGGTTCCTTTTGAGGGCTGTGAAGGCAGAACGTGTTCCATGCCTCTCCCTTAGCTTCTGGTGGTTTGCTGGCAACCTCTGGTGCTCCTTGGTTTGTAGAAGTATCACCCTGATCTCTTCCTTCATCTTCACATGGCGTTCTCCCAGTGTGCATCTCTGTGAGCAAATTCTTCCTTTTTATAAGGACACTGGTCATATTGGATTAAGAGGCCCACCTACTCCAGTATGAGCTCATCTTAACTGATTATATCTTCAAGGACCTATTACTATATAAAGTCACACTTTGAGGTGCTGGGGGATAGGACTTCAGTGTATGAATTGTGGGGAGGAGGCCCAGTTCAACTCATAATAGGATCTATGCAGTTAGGGGCGGTATACTTGTGGTTCCCATTGTAGCCTTTGACTGTTCACTATTCACAGTGTGATCCCAATAACTTAAGGGTAGGCAAGAAGCAGGAACCAGCCCTACCAGAGGGAAGCCAGGAGGTAGGCTTAGGTCCACATTTGGCTCTCATTCCCTTCAGAAGCTAAGTGAGGTGCCCTCGGGCAGAGGAGCTGCATGCTCTGTAAAAAGAACCCTGGTCCATCCACGCACACCAGATGCTGGGTCTGTGGCAGCAGGAACCTTCTCAGACCTCACATGATGGTGGGGTGTCAGGTGCTGATCCAATTCATGGATCTGGGGCCAGCGCAAGCGTGGCTTCCTGTGGCAGGTACCAGCATTGCCCATCAAGAGGAGCTCTGATGAGGAGCTACTTGGTCTTAACCACTGATTTCCTGATCACATTTTGCCATGGCAGGAAGATCTTGGCACATAGTGGCCTCTGCCGAAATGAGTAAATGCATTTGGAGTCAGCATCTCACTGAAGCGAGGATCAGAGACCTTGAGGGTCTCACTTGATCTTCTAGAAACTCAAGAGGCACCATATTTAAAGCAACCCCCATCTATCCAGTCATAGAATCATTTTGAACACACTGCCAGTGAATTGCTGATAAACCTGCTCTTGGTAAGGAAAAGCTCATATTTGTAGTCTTTATCGATCTCCGGGGCATATATATCCCCACAGTGTCCAATGGTTTAACAACTGGATGGCAAAAAAGTCCAGAATATTAACAAGCTCTAGCAAGCTGGTGCAAGCCCGCTCCAGACACCAAGATCTCTACTGCCCAGTTCGTTGTGGGAATTAAATTATATAATAAACACAGAAGTGTTTTATTTACTGCCAAGTGTTTTGAAAAAAAATTTTTTGTTATTATCAATGACTAGTATTTCCTCCGTAGAGTCGGCTCACTCACTGAGCATGTATAAGCCAAGCATCTTGAGAAGAACTGGGGATTTTGTGGTGAACCAGCAGGCATGGTTCCTGTCCTCAAGGGGCTCATGGTCTAGTGTCAAAACAGACGTGAATGATTTTAACAGAATCATTTAATGGTGACGTTATGATTGTGATCACAGCTTCCAGAGAGGAATGAAATGTACCCGATGGGGACTGAAGTGGCGACAGTGCCAAAGCCCCCGGCAGTGATGGTGTGCATGTTCCTGGCCATCATCTGGGACTGGGGCAGCATGGGAGGCTTTGTGCCTCCCTGTCCCATCACTGTCCCTTCTCCGCTAACTCTAGGAATCGCAGAGCAAGGGTGGGATTAGAGAGGCCACCTGACTCGGGACTTCAAACTGTGAGAGAAGCCACACCCCTGGCCCAAGCCCCACCCAAGGAACAAGTGCCTTATGTTTAGAGGGGGCTTTAGTAAGGGGATTCACATATCACCAGGGGGCAGAACCTCAAATGGACGGCAGGACTAAGGGGCCATGGGGTGGGAGTTTGGTATTTGCTAGTAGAAATGGTAACTCTAGGGTCAGGAAAGGTTCATCTCAAAAGCCTTGAGGGCAGTCTTTTTCATTGGTAGGGGCTTGTGGTCACTGACCTGGATTCATATTCTCCATTCACTTGCTCCTCAGCCAGGGGTCTGCTGTTATTAGCTTTGACTGGAGATTTAGAGGAATCAAAATATGAGTTCGGCCACAGTGAGGAAGTAGAGTTTATCAAAGAGCAGATCAAGAGGAATGAGAGCTATTTTCAGACAGATTCCTTAGCGGCAGCACCTGAGGCAGGGATTTGGTGCAGGTGATGTATGGAGGGAGGGCTCCAGGAAATAATCTGTACGTGAAAGAGGGAAGTGGAATAGGAAATGAGAAAAACACTGAGCAAGAATCTATTTTCAAGCAAAGTCAAGCCTAAACTCAATCCGGGGTGAAGGGTAAATTTCTCCAAAGTTGTTTTGCCTTGAAACAAGGAGACCAGGATTTCTACTCTTCCCCACCGGTCTTTCAGTTCTTCAAAACAATCAGTCCTTGGCGTGTCCCCATTCTCCTACCCCTCTCCCTCCCCTGGATAACTCAGATGGCTCCAGGGGAAATGGCACCCTTGAGCTTTGCACAAGTCTATGGAGAAAGTCTCAGGTGTAAACCTTTAGCCTCAACACTCACAGTGGCTGGAGGATGGCACACCAACCTGTAAAGGGAATCTGGGAGTGTCACTAAAAGCATGTGCTTCAGGGCTGTTGCTATACAGAGGATGTATTTTATCATCGATTGAGGTATGGCAAAAAGCTGATGGGATTGCCTCAAATTCAAGAGCTAAAAGAAAAATTTTAAAGCCCTTTGCTTGGCATACTCTAGCTCTGGGAATCTGCCCAGAGCTGTAGAGAGAAAACTACAGACAATGGGTAAACAAACATTAATTTTTGTTTTGAAAACAGAAAACTGTTATTCGTACTTTGAAGAAAGGGCAGTAGAAAGTCAGGAAGCAAAAAATAAATCAATTTTAAAAGTAGATTTTGTTCTCGTAGTTAAAACAGGAACTATGAGAAAAGGCAAGTAAGAGGGAGGTATCCTGAAACCCATTAAATAATGTTTACATTTGAAAGATAAAGGAAGTATGGGCTCAATTCTGGAACCAGGTTGAAGATGGAAGCTGAACATGCTCAAAAGTGACCTTTGGGAAAATGAATGACGTGAAAATTTGGGGTGGGATACTTAGACTTTCAAGGTGCTGAAGCTTAAGCGAAAGATAAACCAACCTCCCCATGACAGATGAGCATCCCGCCTGGTGGAAGATGCTCCGAGCTGTAGCTGCTAAAGGAGGCAGCCGAGTAACTCAGTTCATGCCCTCTGGCTAGGATGGAGCGGGCCAAGGGGAAAATGGTTTCTTGTCTAGAGGCTCACCAGAAACTGATGTCCAGTTCCATGCAAGTCCCTCTAGATTCTCCGGTCTGTCTAATTCTTTCCCCTGCCTACCTCCATACGCCATTCATTCACTTCACTGTTTTCTCTGACCCACAGGCCCTGCTTCCACCAGACTTGCTCACATGATCTGGCCACTTCCTACCCTCCAGCTTCATCCAGTCTCTATCCTCTCATTCACTACACTCCAGCACACTGGTCTTTCAGTTCTTCAAAACACATCAAGCTCCTTCCGACCTCAGGATCTTTGCTCATCTTACCCCTCTGCCTGAAATTATCTGGCCACCATCTGCATCTGCTTAAGAGATATACATCTTTCAGACTGTGGCCTAAACCCTGTCTCCTCATAAAGACCATCCTGACCTCCAATCTAATATATATCCCCAATATGGCCCTCTTTCATTATACCCTATATTTTTTTTATAGCATTCATCATAACTTGCAATTATATATATGTATTTGCCTGCATGTTTAATGTCTATCTCCCAGCTAGACTCGAAGTGAAGTAAATGAAAAGATTTTGCCTGTTTTGAACACTGTCGTCTCCCCAGATCCTAGCATACATTGGTGCTCAATAAAATACATTGAATGAACAAGTAGATAAATGAATTAATGAATCAATTGATTAATCAGTCAGTCAATGGATAGATGGGTAGACGACTAACATGTCATTCTTCCATGGTTTCATTTTTTTCAAATATAAGCTACTTGTCTGAACTTTTCTTGTCCGTTATCTTGGAAAATAAGAACTTTTTTTTCCCTAAAAGTCCGAACTTTTCTCCAGTAACAAAAAGGCCAGCTAGGCTCTGCTTGAGTACCTGCTGTGACAGGGACCTCACCACTCCACTATTGGACACTTCCATTAGAGGGAGACTCAATATATGAGTCCAAATTGGCTCCTTATCATTTCTGCCACTCAGTCTTTGAGGCCACAAAAGTCCCGTCTGCCCTTCCTCCTTGCAGAAAATAAACTGCTGCTTCCGACTTACTTGTCTGCTGTCTTCCCTTTGGAACCTCTCTGGCCTCCAGCAAGCAGCAGCACTTCTATCTCTGGTGCCAGCCGTCAGGGGAACACAGCTGGCTCTGCAGACTCCCGCTGGGTGTGCCCAAGTGGCAGTTAGAAAAATCAGCTTTGATTTGATTTGCAAACTGAGCCGAGTCATTGAGACAAAATAAATTCGGAAACCCATAAAGCCATTTGCAGAGTTACTTTGCAGAAGACAGCCACAGTTTTAATCTAGTAAACACTCCCTAACGATCCCATTAAAACGATCCCTCAGAGTAGGTGCTGAAAGCTGAACTCCAGAATAATGAAGCATGAGATAAGGGGCCAGCGTCACCAGTAGTTTCATGCTGCCTGATGGTCGTGATGGACTGAAACCATTACCCCAGCAGCAACAGGCAGGAGGCGTGGGTGATGGTCTTTTGTAAATGTGGTTTCTTTTTATAATGGCTAAGCCTGAGGTAGAGCATTTCATCCAGCATTTTCTCTCCTCTCTCCATAATGGATTTTCACCCCT